>NW_020862502.1:0-67547 GCF_003713205.1 Coffea eugenioides | reverse complement strand
AGCTTCATTCATCAACAACACTCTCTCTCCTCACCTCCCATAGCCGGCCGAACCTTCAAGGGAAAAGAAGGAAAGAAACCTCTTCTTGTCTTGCTCAAATATTGCACCAAAACACCATCCAATCTTCTAACTACTTGGAGATATACTTAATCTTGGTGGAGGACTTCATCTTGTGGTGATTCTTGGGAGTTTTAGTGGTGAAAAATTCTGGTTCTTCAAGAGCTAAGGAGGTAACAAACAACTCATCTCATCTCTTCATTTAATACAAAATCTATGGTTGTTTATGCATGGGTTTTGAACCCTAAGCATGAAACTAGGTAGAGGACTTGAGGAATCTATTTTCTTGCTTTAAATGTTAGGCTGACAGTCTTGTGGTGACCTCTAGGTAGCGGGCTCGAGGTGTAAATGCTTGATTGTGGTTGTTATGTGTTTAGATGAATTGATTATGGATAGAAAATGAAGGAAAGATGAAGGAAAATTGCGCATGGATGCTGACCGAAATCTGTCATGTTATTGCCATGCCTTTATTTCTAATTTTGATGCTCAAATGACTGTGAAACTGATGTATATATGTGGTATATTGTGTGTAGAATGTTTCTACCGAAAATCATTTGAATTGGTTGGGCAAAACTTGAAATTTCAAAATTTGAAGAAAACTGGAAAATGTGTTCTGGCAGTCTGAACAGTACCACTTTGATCGAACATAACTCTTTGTACAAAAGTCAAAATTGAGTGCCGTTTGCGACATTTGAAACTAGACATTTTTAGATTTCCAATGGTATAAAATTCACTTTCTAGTTCGAAATGAGTGAGCCGTAGTGAGTCGGCAAATTTACTATCTTGTTCTGATGGCCTATCCGAGAGAAAGGTAGTAGCTGTATTTTGTGGCTCTATTTTCTCTTACTTATGATTTGATTTTGAGAACGACTTGTTCTGATGAAATGTAGAGGTTTGATTCTAGTTTCCAACGCCATCAACCACTCTCAATTTGAAGTTGTATTGAGTGAGATATAGTTCAACTTACAAACTGTGCCAAAGCTGGAAATTTGGAAAACCCTTTCCTTTTGCTGGCCGACTGGTTTAGTTGTTGATGAAATGTTTTATTTTGAAATTTTGATGTCAACCAACTATCAATTGCTTTTAAAATGTTTCTTGGACCTTGGTTTCACAAATGAACCAAAATGGGACTGATTTCATGGTGCAAAGTGTTTAAAAAGGAAAAGAAAGCAAGAAGACAGATTTGCTTTAGGAATTTCTTGAACTTTGGTAGTTTTGATAACTACCTTCCCGTACGAGTTTCTGTGTGAAATTTGATAGAGGAGTAGTCCTCATATGGAAGTTGAATTGTACCAAATTTGGTGTTATTCAAAGACTATTTTGATACCAAATGATGTCCCAAAGTTTACTTTCAAATATGAAAAATTCACTGTTTAGTAGTGAAAATTGACCAACTTTGAGCTACTTTATCTTGACGTTCAAAACTTCGAATGTAGTTCCGCTTGTTGTATTCGAAACTTTATTTAGAACTCTTATTGTGTTATGAATTTCAGAGGCTAGTTCACTTTCTGTGAATTTTTCCGAATTTCCTAAGTTTGCCGAAAAACATGACTGAAACTGTCTTGTGTGCTCAAATCAGCCACTTTGAGCTGAAATTTGAATGTCTTCCGTTAAGAATCTTGGAAAAACGTCTTCTAGGAACTTTTAGTACATTGAACCAAGATTCCAATGGTATAAATTTTTCCAATTTTGGACCCCCTGAGAGTAATTTCTGATTTTCCTAAATTTGACGTGCAAAATTGAAATTTTCGGATTCGATGGGAAATGAGTTTTTGGAAACTCTTCCCTATCCTTTGAGATTGATTGACCATTTTATACTCAATTTCATGGAGAAAATCAGTTTTTCTTGTGTTAATAAATCCTCACTTTTGAACCTTTATTTTGAGTGGTTAAGGTTCTTTGTTTGAGGTATTGACTAGTCTAAATGAGTGTATCGTCTTTATTGATAAATACATGATTGTGAGAGAGAATACTTGTTAATTGTCCAGACGCTCAAGGAGATCTGCAAGAGAATCTTGAAACAGACGCCTAACAACTTAATTGCTCGTTCACTCACTCTTATCTTGACTTGGTGAGTGTCAAGTGTGTGAAAAATTGTTACGTGCTTAATTGTTATTATTGATTGAGTAATTTGAATATGCCGGGTCGAGTGTGTACTTTATCGCACTCGTTCTCGTTTAAGTGAAGTGTATTTGAATTGCTTGAAGTGAATTATTAAGTATATTAAGTGAAGTGTTGCAATGGTTAATTATGCTATGGTTGCATATGTCGATTGGAGTGCATCTCCTCGACTCCTAGTGATAATAGTGGGGGATGCCCAAATCTCATCGGCCGACCTTGCGACTCGAGCCGGCATGGGCTTGGTCGAGAAGTTTGGTGAGCCATGGGAAAAGTGTATAAGCTTGATCTATTGGAGAGATCTCGCTTGGCATACTGAGTAGTATCGCCATAAATAAAAGAAGTGCGGGCCCGGAGCAGGGGAAGTAACGGTGAACGGGGAAGAATAAGTGAAATTCTATGGACTTATAACCTACTCGGTTGACGGAGTGTTAACGTGTGGAGGTTCTGGATTGAGTTAAAGCTTTCATTCTTGTTCAAGTGTTATTGTTATTTGAACTACGTGTTTTGCATGTTTTCTTGGCCTCATGAGCATCCGCTCACCCCATTAGATTTGTTTTCCTTAACAGGCGCTAAAGTGGAAGGAATTATGGAAAAGCCTACTTGATGGCTCTTTTGGCTAGAATTTTGGAATGTTTTTGTTTAGACATCTTTTGGGAAGTTGTATATTTTGGGAAGTGGATGTATTTTGAACTTGTGGTGTAAGATTGGATATTTATACATATGGAAGTGACTTCTCATTCTTATTTTGTCTTGTCTTATTAGTTATTATGGTAATAAGCTTGAACGGGAATTGTACCGAATCCTGGTGAGAGTTGGGCAGGCATCCCACCGATACCCTCTGGTTCGCCTTAGGGAGAAGTGGGGGTATCACACCTTTTGGAAACATTGTGATGTAAGAATTGAATGACAATTTGAAGGAAGCGACTTTTCTTTATATTGGTTTTCCTATTGGTTGATTAGTTTTAAAGTTAAATTTGAATTGTATCGAGTCCTAGCGAGAGCTAGGTAGGCGGCTCGCCGAAACCCTAGGGTTCGCCCTAAGGAGAAGTGGGGTCGTCACATGATCATATACGGATTTCATCACATTGACGTAGTTTGTATCAGTTCGTGTTAACTGATACCTGCTGATACGAACCTATCGATGTGACAAAACTCACAAACAATAAGCCCCAGACTTTAATGATTGACACAAGTTTAGCTGCAAAATTTTCTACGTAGACCCTTCTAATCCCCGTAGTGCGAACCCTAAGAATGGTAGTTGGCGCTACAATCAAGTATGGTTCTTAATTGATAAGGTAATACAAACACTCAAGAGATTATCCAAAGTGTTCAACGGTGCTCACTAGAGCTAAGAGAGCTTAATCACTCATTGATATGTTGCTGGGAATTTTGTGTGTATTAATGAAAAGTCTTACGTAACGAAATCCTAACCATACTAGAAAAGCAAATAAATGACATTTCTCCTAACAACTATAAGACTTAAAATCTGGCTATCTAATCCCTATCACACGTGGATCCATGCTCACATGAGTCGGTCCATTTATTGCTTATCAAATGGCTAAAGCAACGACTAGTAAACATGGTTATCAAGCTGGACAAATTCAGCCTTCATATCTCTAATGCCTCCAACTCTTGCATGACTTGAAGTAGGTTCACTAAGGGTAAATTCCCCTTATCCACCTCTACAAATGCTCTTGCATCCCAATTGAACCTTGGACAGCTCGAATTATTGCTTGGAGCTACTCTTTGAATCTTTTGGTGCGAGCATGTGTCATTGGACCAATTGGAATGGTCACGGGTTCCACTCCAGCCCCTTGAACTTCTTGGGCAGCTTGCACTGATCCGTTATTCCCCTCCTCTTGAAAAGGATTTGCCCCCTAATCAACTTCATTGCCTGTAATAAAAGGACTCAAGTCAGACACATTAAACGTAGCACTAACACTGTACTCACTTAACAACTCGAGCTTGTACATGTTAACATTAATACACTCAAGGACTTAAATGGTCCATCTCCTTATGGCAGTAACTTATTGTAGTGCTGGACCAAAAATCGTTCCTTTTGCAGATTAAACCATACCCAGTCTCCTGGTTCGAACACCACCCATGTGCAGCCTTTGTTTGCTTAGGTAGCATATTGTACCCTTCATTTCTCAATATTGGTGTGCATCATCTCATGTAGCTACTTTACAAAGTCTGCCTTTTTCTTTCCATCTAGATTAACATGCTCAAAAATAGGTAAAGGCACTAAATCTAAATATGTGAGTAGGTTAAATCCATAAACAACTTCAAATGGCAAAAATTGAGTAGTAGAATAGACAGTACGGTTGTAAGCAAATTTGACATGAGGTAAATAATCTTCCCATGCCCTAGGATACTTATGAAGTATTGCATGTAACAAGGTAGACCATGTCTGATTAACTACTTTGTTTTGACCATCGGTTTATGGGTGAATAGCTGTCGAAAACAACAACTTAATGCCTAATTCAGACCATAGAGTCTTTTAGAAATAGTTAAAGAACTTGACATCTCTATCAAACACAATAGACCTAGGAATGCCATGCAATGGACCTAGGAGTACTTTTGGGATAAACAATAACTGATATAGTAATGTAAACAATTTTGCTATTGTAATGGTGAAGAGTAACCAATGAACAATAACTCTTTTACTTTTTTTAAGGCTTGATCAACAAGAACATGATGCAAAAAGATTGGGCGCAACAATAACAAAACCCTAGGCAAATGAATTGGAAACAACTAGAAACAAGCGACACAAACAAGAAACAAGAAACTCAAAACAACGACAAAAGTCAGATTTTCAAACCCTAAAGAAGCGAATTTTTTTTAAAGATTTGGCTAGGGTTTGGTAAAGAAAATAGAGAAGAAAACAAGAAAACAAAAGGATATAATTTGATTACCATGGAACAAAGTTCTGATACCAACTGATACAAACTCTATAAATGCAACGAAACCCATATGTGATCAGCCTAGGATCTATTTTGTTTGGAAACAAATTTGGAAGGATGATAGGACCCCTCGACCCTAAAAATCCCCGTAGTTGCAAACCTATTGATACTATCTTAACCCGCAGCTAAACGAATAAGAACATGATGGATGGAATTCTCGACCTATCACCACACACTAGTGAAAAATCTTGATATAATTGCAACCCAACATCTAGCACATGATGTGAATCTCAAAATAGACTAGTAGAATGTGCTACAATTCAAATGTGGTCTGTGAATTGATAAGCCATAACTCTTGATAAGGAGACACAATCAACTTGCAATAAGAAGAAGAATGAGAAAAGTCTCGATTCCCATTAATTAGATGGCCAGAAACCCTTTACAATATAGAGACTTGTGGTTTAAATAGAAATATAGAAAGCCCTAGTCTAACCTAAATCCAAACTGGATAGGAATTACATCATTTATTCCTACTAAACAAACTAAGCTAATTATCTAAGGCCCATTAAGCTCTAGGTTTAACACAAAAGATGGCCCTTTTATTCACTAAACATACTAGAAAGTAAATGATAACTAACTAGAGCCAAAAACAAATTATGGCTCGAACTGATACTCAGATTGATGCCTGTATTTTTGTATCAAGGTAGAAAACTATAGGTATATTTTTATGAAATTTACTTGCCTTATATGTTTCTAAATATATCAAGTTAGACAACATGAAGATCATGTTTGGTTCATAATTTTTTTTGGGATTGAAATCATGTTCGGATTTGGATTGATACCTTAACAGACAAGTTTGAGTGAATCTGATTCGAGATGAGTTCAAGTTGAGTACCAAGTTGCTTGGTTCAATTTACGAGCCTAGCCATTCTCTCTTTGCATTATCTATGATTGCCTTATGATCTCTACATTTTTCCTTGAACTGGCATTCATTTCTAGCTTTCCATATTTGCTAGATTATGTTTGCTACTAGTGTAATGTGTTATTCTCCTTACAACCTCTCTCTTGCATCTAATATCCTCCCTACCATCTCCGGAAATTCAATCATTCATATTATTTTTACATTTCTACAAAAAAGATTATATGTTCCACTATTTCTTCCTTTTCTCCACAGCACTTGCATAGAGGTGATCCTTTACTTGTTCTTCTATGTAACGATTTATTTACAGGTATGCTACCATGTAGACATCTCCATATGAAGTGCTTGATCTTTTGCTTCAGATTCAAGCTCTATAATCTCTTCCATATCTTCTCCTTATGTTAAGAGTTGCTAGTTCTTTCAATACACTAGTTTGCCTACACTCTTTGTCTTCCTCTCCTTTTCTCCACAGCATAGCCAGATTTCACTGTGTATGTTCTTGACTTTGAGAATTCCCACTAGAATTTGTGTTTCCTAGTAAACATACCTGTGAGAACCCGAAAATTTTCTGAATTTCTAGGCCTTATTTTCTTTCTTTGCACCTGTTTTCTATATTTTTGTTATTATGTTAACTTTAGAGATATTTTTATAAGTAAATATAATTTTTAAATTATTTTTCTAGTATAAGTTAGTTTTTGAAAAATTAAGAGTGTATACCGGATGTGGGAACCGCTAGTGCAGTAAGTGCGGTAAAATTCGGCCAATTAGGTTAAGTTTGTATACCGGGAGTAATTTATTTGGTGCTAGAGATAATTAGAGGTTACCTAGATGGATTAGTATTGGAGAGACAAGAGGATAAGTTTAAACCAAAAAGGTGACAAGTGTCACCCTCCTATTCAATCTTGGACTTTGACTACTATTCCTTAACTTTACTAAATGTTCAAATTGAACCCAAAATCATCTTCATTCTTCAACCATTTGGCCGAGCTTCTTGAGGAGGAAAAGAAAGGAAAGCTTTCACCTTGGTTCTCATTTCTTGCTCCAATCTCACAACTTAACCGTTACAACTTGAAATTACTCCATAAAAACCCTTAGCTAAGTGGTATTGAGCTAGTTAGTGGAGTGGTTTGGAAGGGAGGAGTGCTAAGTTGTCTCTTTTCTTGAGTTGGTAAGGTGAATAGCTAAGGAATGCTTTCTTTGGTCTTGTTAATGTTGAATTAGTGATTTGTGTTAGTTAAAGAGGTGTTTTTGTGGGTTATTTCATGACTTTTGGTAGAGATTGTGGAATTTTTATTTTTATTCATAATTTTTCTGTTTTTATATGTTTCATGTTGGTTGGCCATGGATGATAGCTTAGTATGGTCTAGAATGAAGCTTTGGTGTGTTAATTATCGCTATTTGCGAAAAATTTCCGCTTTGTACGGAAAATTTCAGGTTTAGGGTTTTAATTTGATCATGATTTGGGGTGGTTTTGGAGCTACCAATTGGTTGTATCTTAAGGGTGTTTCCTAGACTATGATTGGTATGTGCAATGGTGATTGTTTGTTATGAAATTTGGTGGTTGATGGTAGAATGGTAAAGTACGGAAATCTAGGGGAAGTGCTGCTGAAATTTTCGCAGCACCCTTGAGCAGTCTTGGGGAATCTACTATATCTTGATGTAGGAAAATTGGAATTGAGTTCCGTTTCTTGCAGTTGAAACTAGATTCATAGGGCTATAAACCATGTAAATTTCAGACCCTGTTTCTGTCTGTGAAATTTATGGTGATTTTTAAAAGTTGACCGAAAATTTGTACCTGTTCTGTCTTTCACTGGATAAGCAGCAACTTGAGGCTTGAATTTGACTGACTTGCGTTCTGAATCTTACCACGGTGTTTTCTGGAAAGTTGTAGCCCTTTGAATGTATTTTCCAACAGTATAACTTTTATCAATTTTGGACTTACAAAACTTGAGATATGATTTTTCATATAGGGTGGCGCAAAACTGGAAAATCCTGTTTTCCTAGTATTGATCTTACTTTCATTTTCTACTTCACATTTGGAGTTGGTCAATCATTGTAGGTAGGGCTTTGAGGTTGTTCATGCCTTTAAGACCAATTGTTACCTTTTCACTCCGAAGTCACCTTTTTGCTTTGCATTACTGGTTCATTTGAATAGGCATATGACTCGTACCCGAGTCCTACTTGCGAATTTCATTTACTAGGTCTTAGAGTCAAGTCTTAAGTGTTTGCCCTTGATTGTTCTAGGAGGTGCCGGCGAGTAAAGCCACACTTGGGAAGGAAACTTTTGAAATTACCCTTGTTGGAACTGGTGAGTGTACCGCTCCCCTGAATTGTTGTTTAATTGGTTCATCTATACTTGAAATGTATGACATGGATAACTATGAACTCTGTTAATCTGAATGAGACGAGGGTGTACTTCATCACACTCATTCTCTTGCCTGTACTGAATGAACTGGAATCTATTACTTGTACTTATTATGAACTTGAACTTGTTACTTGCGCTTGTTATGAGATCGTTTGGAAATGTGTCCAACGATCTTCCTGTTAGCTTGAGCTCAACCTCATGGGGAGTTAATTAAGTCGAGCCAGCAAGGGCTTGGTCGAGGTAATTGACAATCCATGGGTGCCTGTTCCTGGGGAATCTTTTGGTATTGAGACTCTTGATTTCGGTATACTCGAGTATTACCATTCCTGTTCCTGTTTGGCGTTCGGACCCGGTAAGGGGCATGTTTGGTGGATGGGATTTGGCGTTAAAGTGGTGTTCTATTGGACTGGTTCCTTTATTTGAATGTTGACGGAGGGTCAACTAGGTTGGATCAAGTATTGCAACGGGGATTTGGCTCTTGAGAGCCACCTGTATCCTTTAAATTGTGGTGTTCATTCATTTCTCGTATTTGATGTGTATATGTGCCCTAAAAGTGATTTCTCATGATTTCTACTGTTTATACTTTTGGTACCTCATTGAGCTTTTAGCTCACCCCGTCTCGTTATCCTTGTCTTCCTTACAGGGAACCATCTTTTGGAACTTCGATGTTTTGAAGAATAAGTTGAGCTAGTTAGAAGTCTTTTGCTCTTTCGGGTATAGCTCCTCGACAATTTGGAAACCCTAAATGTATCTTAACAAAAATGTTTCTTATGGTGTGTAAACTTACTAATATGTATAGTGTACAGTGTTTCCTTATGGTTATATGTCTTTGGGAATGTATATTCTCTCATGTCAAACAAAGTATACTTGTACTTGGTTGGATTGTGACGGGGCAGCGGCCCTTCATCTCGTTTTGATTTTTTTTCGTGGGAATGTTGTACTAAACATTGATTGTATCTTTTAGTTTGGCTCAATTGGGTTTTGAATATTATCTTCTCGAAGTTCTTTTGAGCGTCTGGTAAGGTTTCCGTTTGTTCTGGATTCGTAGTCCCGGCGAGAGCTGGGCAGGCGGTCCGCCGAACCCTTTGGTTCGCCTTAGGGTAAGGTGGGGCTGTCACAGGTGGTATCAGAGCTGTTTCACGTGGTCTCTGCGCGGAGTGAGCTTGGTGTGTAAACTTACTAATATGTATAGTGTACAGTGTTTCCTTATGGTTATATGTCTTTGGGAATGTATATTCTCTCATGTCAAACAAAGTATACTTGTACTTGGTTGGATTGTGACGGGGCAGCGGCCCTTCATCTCGTTTTGATTTTTTTTTTGTGGGAATGTTGTACTAAAAATTGATTGTATCTTTTAGTTTGGCTCAATTGGGTTTTGAATATTATCTTCTCGAAGTTCTTTTGAGCGTCTGGTAAGGTTTCCGTTTGTTCTGGATTCGTAGTCCCGGCGAGAGCTGGGCAGGCGGTCCGCCGAACCCTTTGGTTCGCCTTAGGGTAAGGTGGGGCTGTCACAGGTGGTATCAGAGCTGTTTCACGTGGTCTCTGCGCGGAGTGAGCTTGGGGCCAAGTGGTGTTATGGTCCTGATTTCGTGAATGTGTCTAAGTGCTCGTTTGAGTATAAGTTATGAACCATGCATGTTATAAGTGTAAAAATCTTTATCATGAAACTTAAGGAAGATAGATATGTATGTCGGGATAGGAATCTATAATATGGATAATTTACTCTTGGGACCGGCCGGCTCGAGCTGTGAATTATCTTATTGTGGATTCTTGGACTTGAGTACCAAATAGTGGTGGAGAGCGCGAGAATAAGGATCTGTATCTTGATTGAACTTGAGGTAAGTCTGGATGGTAAAGGCCAAGGCACGGAAGATTTTACATTAGACCTCGTAATAAGACTGATCGGGGGGGTTTGATATGGAAGTGTTATCATGGACTATTCTTGTACTAGTCTGGCTCGGATTTTCTCAAGAGTGGCAAGATTGTAAGGGAATTCGCACCTAAGACATGTTCCCTTTTGTTATGACCGTGAGGACTTGATAAGTGTTTACTTGACTTTGAGTTAGTCTAGCTACAACCATAGAGGTACTTTCTACCCCTCTTGTGAGATTCGATAACCGTAGTTTGGCTCTCGATAAACTACCCTTGCCTATACTTTGTTGACATTTATCTCTTGATGTCAAAGTGTGGACCTGACTTGATTATTATTGTGTCGAGATCGAGAGTTTGGAATTACGTATGGAATTTGAGGGAAAGAATTTGGCCTCTATACCTGTATGCTTCTAAGTGTGATTTTGTCGTTGTTGGATTGGGAGTGAGGGAACTTAACAGTTATATGGTTAAAGTCCCAAGTGTACTTGGTTACTTGTTTTGATTTTTTTCAATTTGCTTGGCAGGCTATCCCCTGAGTTCGAGCGAATCGGTAAAATAGCACATTTGGCTGAGATGTATAAGGAGATAGAGATTCTTCGAAAGGAAGTAGAGTTCCAAAAGAGATTAGCTGAGCACTGGGAAGGGCGATGGAAACAGGAGTATTCGGAAAAAATTGAGCTACTGCATAAGAACATAGAGCTGAAAAAGAAATATGAAGGGATTCCGGAAGAGGTACGAAATAAGTTTGAGTTAGTGCCTTCGTCTTGTCAAATGGCCTCTCAGGACATTCCTAGTAATAAATGTAAGGATCGAAAACAACCAATCGAAAAACCAATTGATAAGCAATTAAAAGATCACAATATAACAATAAATAAATAAAAGGGAAAGAATTGCAAACCAATTAACTACCCAGCTCCTCTTGAGCTTGTAGATTAATTCAAAGAGTATTCCTTTTCCAACACCTAAAGAGTATTCCTTTTCCAACACCTCCAAATCTTTAATAAGGTCATTGAATCTACAATACATCTTATCAATATTTTCATGAGGTTTCATCTTGAACGATTCATACTTGGTAACCAGAATAGATTTCTTTTGTTCTCTAACATTCTAACTACCTTCATGAATTTCTTTCAATTTATCTAAAAAATCTTTGGCTGACTTGCAACCTTTGACACTAATAGATTCATTTGAGTCTAAAGCACAATATAACACATTCATGGCTTTTGCATTTAAGGTGAGATGAGCTCTATCCACAGCAGTCAGTTCATTTCTAGTTTTTGGTCTAGATCTATGAGTATTTTCTTCTATAAGAGAGGTATCATATGGACCTTCACTAATAATAAACCACAATTCAATATCAATTGATTGCAAAAATATAATCATTCTTTCTTTCCAACTCAAATAATTTGACCCATTAAACATAGGTGGTCTAATCACAGAATGTCCTTCAAAAAATATGACATTATTGGTTGTCATTTTTACTCCAAAGCCGATTGAGCTTAATCTCTAGGAGACCAAGCTCTGATACCAATTGTAAAGATCGAAAACAACCAATCGAAAAACCAATCGATAAGCAATTAAAAGATCACAATATAACAATAAATAAATAAAAGGGAAAGAATTGCAAACCAATTAACTACCCAGCTCCTCTTGAGCTTGTAGATTAATTCAAACAAGCTTCTTCAAATTGATGAATTACAATCACTCTTGTGTACAAAGGAAGGATCACTTCCTCCTCGCCCCAAGCCGCACTTGGTCAAACAAGAAAGTTTTACTATCACTCGGATAACCCTCACAGAGCTACACTCATGAAGTATTCACTCACAAATAAAAAGCTTACAATGAACCTCACACCACTATGACTACAAATCTTTTTTGAAGAGTATTTTCTCACTAAAATCACTCTAGATCTTTTGTATCTTCAGTGTGCAAAAGTTATTTTATGTATCTGACCAACCACTATTTATATAGGACCAAGAAAGTGCCTCATTAACGCTTCCAACGGATAGAAAGTAGCTGAACAGTCAACTAGCCGTTGGGAGTGTCGGACGTCCGGTACTCCTATTTTTTGCGTCCGACAGCAGGCAGTGAGTTTGAGAAATTTTCTTCAATTCTATCGGACGTCCGGTGCAAGATTTTTATGCGTCCGACAACAAACAAAGAGATTTGAGAAATCATCTTGTTTCTATTGGACGTCCGGTGGAGACATATTCAGCGTCCGATCGAGGTCAGTGATCCTAGAAGACTTGGTTTATTATTTTCGAACGTCCGAGTGTGAGTTCTTCATGCGTCCGAAGTTACTCAATGGTTGTCGGCCGTTCGATATGGTCCTTTTGTGCGTCCGACAGCTTCAGCATACTTTGTCCCTTCCAAATGTGCTAAATTTCTGAACCTGATTTGTTTCATTTCTGAAAAAGCCTTTGAGAAGATATTAGTAACATCCATTTATTTTGTAATCATCAAAAGTTAGGGATCAAGGTCAACAATAAAGATGAAAGAGGTGAAGGAAGTGCTCGCGACAACAAAGGGAAACGTAAAGAGATGGATGGAAATGGACCTGCTATGAGGGATAAGGGGAGGAAGAAGGAAAAGAATGGACACTTCAAGAAGAAATGTGTGGCTGCTAAGTGTGAAACATGTAACAAAACTCATACGGGAATATGTTATGTGAAAATTGGTGCATGCTTTAGATGCGGCCAACTGGGACACCAAGTGAGGAACTGCTCAGAACAAATGAATTTTGGGATGGTGAAGCTGCTGTAATAGTTAAAGTCGGCAAGCAATGATGTGTTAGCTGAAATAATTGAATTTATGGAACTATGTGTATACAACCCCTATGTAATGAGTGTATTCTCAATAAAATTAGTAGATCTGTGACAGCCCCACCTTACCCTAAGGCGAACCAAAGGGTTCGGCGGACCGCCTGCCCAACTCTCGCCAGGACTACGGAGTCGAATCACACAAATCCGATATTACACGAGATAGGACCCAAAAGAATTGAATGATTGAAAACCGCCAAGCTTAACAGTAACTTACCAAAATCACATGGAAAAAAAACATTTTCATATATACATGTCGCTAGGTTTACAATTCAGATGAAACCAGTGAAACGAAGTACATTTAGAGTTTGCTTCCCCTCGAGGAGCTATACAAAAGAACAAAAGATTATCTAACTAGCTCAACTCGCTTTTCAAAATCATGATTTCCAAAAGAGGTTCCTGTAAGGAAAACAAAAGGAACAGAAAGGGGTGAGCTTGCGCTCAATGAGGTACCAGACATATAGCAGAAAAATCATGGCATTTCACATTTAACAAATCAGATACACATGCTAGATGTAAAGTAAAGTAACTAATGATTCACATAGGAAGGATACAGGTGGCTCTCAGGAGCCAAATTCCCATTTGCGTCACCGAAGCTTGATCGAAGTTGACACTCCGCCAACGTATATAGAACCAACGTCCGTAGACCCCTCCTTACACCGAATCCCGTTCACCAAACACCCCTTTACCGGGCCCGCTCACCGCAAACGAACAGAAATGGTAATACTCGAGTATACCCAGAATCAAGGGTCTCAATACCCAAAATTCCTGAACAGACTACCGTGGTTCGTTATCTAATCGTCCAGGCCCTTGCCGGCCCAACTCGAATAACTTAGCCACAGGATTGAGCTCATAGGTCATAGAAATCCGAACAGATGTAGACACAGATAACAGATTCAAAATTTGCATGGTAAATTGGCATATGAACAGACAAGAGAACGAGTGTGATAAAGTACACTCTCGTCTCAAACAAATTAAACAGATTGCAGAGTAGAAATCAAGTTAAACAGCAATGGAGGGGAGTGGTACACTCACCGGCTCAACTTCAAAAGTTTTCACTTCAGATTGGCCTTAATCGCCAAGAAACCCTAAAATAATCAAAATAAACCAATTGAAGGTTTCATATCCAAATCGAGCAAACGGAATGCACAAGTGAGGCTCGACTACACGTCGTATGCCTTGCCAAATAAATACTAATGCAAGGGTGCAAAAACATGATTTTCTTGGAAACAAAAAGGTAACATGAAGACTTAGGCGCAAACAACCCAAAAGCCTTTCATTTCTACAAAAAGGCAAATCCAACTTAAAGGAACCAAACGGCCTAGAAAATCGGGCAGCACTTCCCCTAAATTTCTTACTTTTCCAGCCCTTAAGGCTTCACTATTACCTCAAATCAGTCCCAACATCTCACACAAAAGTCATCTCATTTCCCAAAAGCCGTTCACTAGGCTCAAAGTAGTACAAGTACAAAAGTTAGCTAGGAAATGATCGGAATGAAAACAAGCCTTAAAACTATTCAAATAAACACAATAAGATTCATTTACAAGTCATAAACCAAGGCCAAGTATTACCAAAATAAGGTTCCATAAGAATATATAAGCATTAAAGGAAACCAGAAAAATCCGGAAATGGAAATAAGCTTTAACCCAAGAAAACAGTTTTTGACGTCATTTTGCGGTTTTGGCACCAAAGACACTACGATTGTCGGATGAGGGTGCAAGACCCACCATTTCGAAGCTAAAAGACAGGGCTACAACATCACAGAAGGTCACTCAGCCCAGTTTTGAGTGCAAACAGGTCAAAAATACAAGATACTTCATCAACAACGTAAAACAGATTCACCAAAATGCATTCAAGCAGAAACATCATAACTCAGGCTCTACAAGTCCAAATCCAGAAATTCCAAAACCAGTTGAAAGCTAAGAAACATGGATAAATTTCATCAGAAGACCTCAACAACCAATTCGGAAGCAATTCCAGCCAAAACAACCAATTACTGTCGCAAATCCCAATTTCGGGTAAACCAGAACAGCAATAGTAATTTCAACTTTTCTCACTCTACAAAACTCCGATTGATCTGAAATTTTGTAGGAACCTCTAAAATGTCATTCTCTACAACTTTCATGTTTTGAGATAAGGCCAATTCGGCCTCTATATAGGACCTAAAAATTCGGACAGAATGTTCATCACAAAACCCTCACTTTTCAATTTTTGGTCCAAAACAGAAATTGGTTGCAATTAATCACTTTTCCCACCTCATAGAGTCCTTAAACATCATTTCCAATCATCAAACATAGCCACACAATCATGCTTATGTTAAAACAGAAAAATCCCCAAAAATAATAAAACTTCATCATTTCAACCACAAATCAAGAATTAATCCATAAACTTGCATCTTATACTACCACTAAGCATGATTTAAGCATCAATTAAAGGAGGAGGGTGGTTCTTCACAACTTACCATTAAAACAAGAGAGAGAGAGCTATGGGTCACCTTAACTTTCCAAACAACTTCACACACCAACTCACAATCACTACTTGAAGAGGTTTTAAGGAAGGAATGCAAGATTAAACGGTTAGTTTGTGAGATTGGACAAGATTGGAGCAAGAAACTTGGAAGCTTTTCTTTCTTTTCTTGTAAGAGGAGGTTCGGCCAAGCTTGAAGGAAAAATGGAAGATTTTTGGTCAATTTTGATATTAATTTGGTAAAGGCATGAATAGTGGTCAAATGGCAAGACTAACTCTTATGGTGACACTTGTCACCTTTTATTAAATATCTACCTAACTTGTCTCCCTCATATCAATCCACTTAGCACCCTCTACTTATCTCCTAACACCCGGTAAAATAATTCCAGTATTCAAAACTTAATCTAGTTGGCCGAAATTTTCCGAACTTTTCGCACTAGTGGGTCCCACGTCCAAAATACGCTCTTAGTTTCTCAAAATCTATTCGATACTAGAAATATCATCTAAAAACTATATTTACTCATAAAATTTATCTAGAAAATTTTCCGGATACAGAAAGTGCAGAAAACAAGCCATTGAAAACAAGAAAACCGAGAAATATAATAAAACCTAGAAAATGAAAAAATTACGGGTTCTCACACTCTCTCCCCCTTAAAGAAATTTTGCCCTCGAAATTTTACCTTCCAAATTTAAAATAACCAATGGCCTGTACCTTCTTCGTCGTCAGAGTCAGAAGAAACGAGGTTCTTCATCCCAGTCCCTTCTCCACTTGACGGTCCAGGGTCGGTCTTGGTTGGCTGCTGGGTTCCCTTCTTTTCGGGCACTAAACCCGGGCAATTAGCAATCAGATGCTCGGCGCTCCCATAACACAGACATCTCCTCCCCTTTAACCAACAATCTACTTCAGTATGATTGGATTTTCTACAATAACTACAATTTGTCACACTACCCGAAAACTTAAAGCGAAACTTATATACATTTCTATCTCAAAAGGAAGTACAAATATCGAATTTACAAAGGTTCTCAATTCGTCATACATCCAGCCCGTGCCAAACACTAGGGCGAGAACCATTACAAAACACAAAACTAGACTAGGCTAACCTACACTAGGCTCTTGTCCTTGCTCGCATCCCCCTGTTAAGGAAAACAAAACTAAAGATAAGATATTTGAAAGCTAAGATATAAGGCTATATTCACTCATATATCAGCACACACAACTCCAATTCAGGTAACTCCAAAGCCATTTGAAAGGTAAGATATAAGGCTATAATTCTTAAGAAGACATTATCAACCAATTCGGTAATATTCCTGGTCAAACTAACCACTTACAGAGGCTGATTTTCATTTTCGGACAGAAACAGGGCAGCAGGGGTATTTTAGACTTTTCATAGGGTACGTTGCTCCGATTGAGTTGAAATTTTGTAGGCACCTATAAATCATCATTCTATACAACTTTCATGTTTTATACGAAGTCAAATTCGGCCTCTATCATGATGAAACAAAAACGGGCAGAATGGTGTTTTGTGAGAATTTAAACCTGGAATTAGAACTTTGTTGCTAGAATTTCATGTTTGTTAGGTTTAAATCATCAAACCTCCAACTAGCAACTTCATAACATCAATTAAGGGATCTTTGATCATAATCAAAGCTGAAAATGAAACCCTAGCTAATCATCCCCCCAACTCCAACAAAACTCACTAATTAACCGTTGTAACTCAAATTAAAAGCTTCTAGCCATATTTAACCAAAATTGGGAAAAAAAAGGGTGAAAAGCCATGATACCTTCCTAGGATCCTTGTAGGAGAAGACCACAACCTTTTCTTCAAAATCTTGCCATACAAAGCTCTAATCTTCCCTAAAGAGTAATTTTGGTGAAGTGATTCACAAGATTTATGGTTGGAGTTTAAGATTAGGCAAGAAATTTAGTTGATGAAGATGAAGTTTCTCTCCCCTTTTTCTCTCTCTATTTTCAGCCAAGGTGGTGAAGAAATGGAGAAGATTTGGTTAAATTCTTGTTTTATGATGGTTGATACAAATTAGTCAAAGCTCCTTCCAATAAGGGCTTGACATGTGTCCTTTCTAGAGTTTTCTTCCTTCTTCCTTTGGCCCACCATGGTGACTCATGTATAAGATATTTTGAGGGTTAATTAGTCAAAATAGAATGAGGAGATTAAAGAAATAAAGTAGGGTTTAATCGGTGCACTCACTCGGTAACGAACGGTACACGTCAGTTCTAACCGTTTTCCTTAAATTACACATACTAGGGTTTTTACTTCCTATTCACTAACTTTATATCATAGCTTCTAATCACATATTATTTCTCACCTAAAAGTCACTCTTAAGCACCAAATTTGATCCTTACTCCATACCGGATAATTACACTACGGGTACACGGAAAACCCTATTTCACTTCGAATTGAAATCGGAAAGGAAAACCCTAATTTCCTATGATCATTGGCATTTTTTCTAGGGTGATTGAGTAGTAAGATGGTATAGAATAGTATTTTCCAAATAATTTTCAAATAAAAGGAAATTTTCAAGAAATATATAAGGAATTTGCAAGTCCTCACACTCTCTCCCCCTTAAGAAATTTCGTCCTCGAAATTTTTACCTTTAGATGGCTCAGGAGCTTGTTGGTTGTCTAAGGCATATACCCTTGCCGGTACTTTTGTTCGATTCCCTTTTTCATTCGCTGATTTTGGTTTAGTGTCCTCCAGTTGCTGAGTACTACTTTCACGTGACCGTTTCCTCGGACAGTTGCTAACCTGGTGGTCACCATTTCCGCAAATCAAACACTTCCGGCCTTTCCTCCAACAATCACTCTCAGTGTGATTGGCCTTTCCACAGTAGCCACAAGTCAAGGAAGAAGCCACTTGTTGGCTTTTTTGAAAAATCTCCCCATGGCCTACTTGACTTCCTTTTGTAGATCGTTCATTTAATGCCCCTATTGTCCATGGTGGGTGGGACAAAAAATTCGCTTTCTGCACTTTAGGAGGTGTTATTGTTTCACTTAATTCCTCCACTACACTACCCGATGCATCCCTTTTCCGGGTCTGGGAGGCTTTTATCTGTGCCTTTGCAGTCTAGATTCTTTGAGCTTTCTCAAGGGCCTCCGTAAACGTATTCACTTGTACCGCCGCTAATGCTTCTTGGATTTCCAAATTTAATCCCTGTATGAACCGTCTTACTCTTCGCCGCTCTGTGGCCACCAATTCAGAAGCAAACTTGGATAGTCTTGTAAATTTCGTTTCATATTCGGCCACACTTAGCGTTCCGTGGCGTAACCCAATAAACTCCTCCTCTCTCCTCTCTTGGACTAAAGGAGGGAGGTACTTCTCGTTAAATTCCCTTATGAAATTCGCCCATGTCCATACGGTCTGTTCTCTTTCCCACTTTGCTCTAATCACGTTCCACCATGCTCGGGCCGGTCCTTCAAATTGGAACACTGCAAAGTTCACTTGCCTTTGCTCAATGTAGTTTAGAGCTGTGAAGATGTTAACCATGGTTTCTACCCATTGTTCAGCTACGTCCGGATCGAGCCCTCCAAGGAATTTTGGAGGAGCAAACTTCTGGAACCTTTCAAGAGCCTTGTCTTCTCCGATTTCAGGGTTCTGCGGTTGATTCATGGCCATTTGGCCTTGTTGATCCACCAGTCGTGCCAAAATATTCGTCATCTATTGCATCGCCGTCGCCATTTGGTCTCCGGCTTCGACCCTTGGTCCTTGCTCTTGTTCAACTCTGATTTCCCTTTCTTCTCTTGGCTCCTGGGCTCGCTTAGTCCCACGGCCACGACCTCGTCCTCGACTACGTCTTTCCTCCATATATATTTTTCCCTCTCTTTTCTCTTTTTTTTTTTTAAAAAAAGTAATTTAATAAATAAACGCAATAAGGTGACTAAAGTAACTAAAATTTAGGGCGCCAAATACCCAAATAAACATATACACACATAACACACCACATAAACATATCAAGGAAACAAATAATCAAATATACAAATACGTCTCAAGTCAGGCAGATATTCATATACACAAATACACAACTGACGGCATGTAGTGACAATATACGGGCGAATCAAAAGAAAGGGGATATATCGTCCCACACCCAATTAGAATAACCCCGTCCGGTCTCTCACGTCACTTTCTATCCGACTCGATGTCCATTAACCTCTTATACTTATTCTAGCCAGACAAAGCCTGTTCATATTCCCAAAATGCAAATCTCAAGTACTTAGTACCGTCTCAACTCTGGAGTACTCAGGCACAAGAATCCGAAATAAGATAATTCACCTCTTGAGCTGGCCAGTCCCAAGAGTAAACCATCTACAAATCGAAATTCCTGTTCGACATACCTATCTATGGTCCTTAGATACCATGAGAAAGATTTAAGACCTATAACACTTCAGGGTTCATAGCTTATGCTCGAACGAGCACTTAGTCCTTCATACCTATTCACCACTCAGTCCAGGCTCACTCCGAGCAGAGACCACGCGAAACAGGCTCTAATACCAACTGTGACAGCCCCACCTCCCCCTAAGGTGAACCAGAGGCTTCGGCGGACTGCCTGCCCAGCTCTCGCCGGGACTCAGTCGAACCTCAATCAAATCCGAAATAAAACCACAAGATCAAATGAAATAACAATCCAAAACTTAAAGCGAAACTTATATACATTTCTATCTCAAAAGGAAGTACAAATATCGAATATACAAAGGTTCTCAATTCGTCATACATCCAGCCCGTGCCAAGCACTAGGGCGAGAACCATTACAAAACACAAAACTAGACTAGGCTAACCTACACTGGGCTCTCGTCCTTGCTCGCATCCCCCTGTTAAGGAAAACAAAACTAAAGGGGTGAGCTAAAAGCTCAGTGAGGTTCCGAACACATATTCAACAACAAAGCCAATACATTAACCATCGATAATCAATAATTCAAGAAACATTTACAATGGAAAGCGATAATAACACATACATTAAAAGGATACGGGCTCACAGGGAGCCATTTGTTTGTTTGTTTGTTCGTTCGTTCGTTCGTTCTCCTGCCATTCCCCTTATTCCTCCAATCATTTGAAAATGCATTTTTGTAAGTAAACCCCTCGTTCGATCGTTCATTTCATTCACCCCCTCCTGGACGTTGGCCAGGCTCCATCAACCTACAAGGTAATACTCGAGTATACCAAACGTTCACACCCAGGGTCACCATATCGCCCGACCGAGTCCGCTTCTGGCTCGAGTCGATCGGTAACAAAGGGCAGGGCCCAATTCAGCCAAAAGGCTTACATCATGCACAACTAACGTTTCAATCATTAAATCATTGAAAATTTCACATTCATTTAGGTCGAGTGCGATAAAGTACACACGCGCCTAGAAAACTCGTTTTGATAATCATTAAAAGCACTTAACACGTTATCAAACAATAACACAAGTCATGAAGTCAAAAAAAATATAGCAAACAAGGAACACTCACCTATTTAAGCAAAATAATGTCCAAAGTATCCTCCCGGATAACACTCTCAATCGCCAAGAAACCCTAATAATAGCCATGAGAAAATATTACAGTTAAACCCCTCTAAAGTTTAAGGGAACCCAAGAAAATCCGAATAACTACTAGTACAAAATATAAGTATAGTTTTGGAAGTGAAAAGAGTACATTTAAACCAAAGGCTATGAGTAAAATATTTGTAAAACTTATGCTTGCTCGTCAAATTTTGAAATCTCCATTTAAGTCGAAGTGACAAAGAAAACGTACTCCGAGCAGTCATTATTTTATTTCTCAAGGGTATAAGTTTGGCCAAGTCCTTACTTATATACCTCAGTAAAAGAAGGTGCAAACATCCTAGATGGTTCAAGTGATATTCACTCTTAACCCTTACTCAAGTTGCAAGTATAGTTCTCTAGTTCTTGAGCATAAATTTGGGCAGCACGCCTTTTGTGTTTACCTAATTTTCCAGTCATTTATGGCTTCATTATTTTGAGCTGCTATATCCTTGTTCGGTGAGAAAATTTCAGCAACTTTGAGCTGCTATATCCTGGCGCTCAAAACTCCGATTCTTGTTCTATTTGTTGTGTTTTAAACTTTGATAGTAACTCTAATTGAGTTCCAAATTTGAGATGCTAGTTCATATTCTGTGAATTTTGCCGAATTTTCAAAGTTTGCCAAAAACCAACCCCGAATCTGTCTTGGAAGTGTAAGTCAGCAATTTTAAGCCGAAAATTGAGTGTCTTCTATTTAGAATCATGGAAAGGTGTCTTCTAGGAACTTTTAGCACTTTGGAAGTAGTTTCCAATGGTACTAAGTTTTTCAATTTTGGACCTACTGAGTGTAAGATACGATTTTTCAAAGATTGCACCTCAAATCTGGAATTTCTGAATTTGAAGGGAATTGAGTTTTTAGAGACTCTCCATTTCCCTTCGATATTGCTTAACCATTTTACAGTTGATTTCAAAGATGAAAATCAGTTTTTCTTGTATTATTAAACCCCACTTTTGAGTCTCAATTTACGAGTAATTAAACCTCTCTTTCATGATATTTTCTTAGATTGTACAAGTGTACAATCTCTTTCTTGTTAATAAGGCGTTTAAAAGTGATAGTGTGTAATTGTAAATTATTTGCTCAGGCACTCAAGGAGACCTTCAAGAGGATCTCACAAGGGACGCCTAAATATTTGATTGTGCACCACTCTTATTTTGACTAGGTGAGTGTCAAGTGCATGACTTGATGTATTTACTTGATCTATCTTGCTTATATGCGTGAATGTTACTTGATGGGACGAGTGTGTACTTTATCGCACTCGCTCTCCTTTACTCGAATTTTACTTGCATTAAACTTGATTTTTTTAAAGTCGATTGGAGTGAATCTCATCGGCAAAATATACTTGTTTTCGTGTGCATGTCGTGTTATCGTGCGTGTCGTGTTGTCGAGTGGAGTGAACCTCCTTGACTTATGGGGACGCCCAATTCTCTGAGCCAATCTTGCAACTCGAGCCGGCATGGATTTTGTCGAGAAACTTGTTAAACTAAGAGAATAACAAAACACAACTTGATCTTTTGAGATCTTGTTCGACATACTCATGGAGTATCGCCCTTTTGGTGCGTGTTCTTAAAACAAAACTTGATCTCTTGAACTCTTGTTCGGCATACTCGTCGAGTATCGCCCTTTTCGTGCATGTTTGGTTACGGATCCGAGAGGGTGGAATGATAGATAGAGGAAGTAATAAGCGAAGTTTTCTACGGACATAATACCTACCCGAATGATGGAGTGTCAGCACGAGGAGGTATCGGATCGAGCCGTGGCGAAGCATGTGGAAATTAGCTCCTGAGAGTTCCTGTATCCTACTCAAGTGTGTTTAATTGTTAATCGTGAATTATTTGACTTTATCGCTTTATTCATGGTATAAATGTTATTGATACTTGAACTATGTGCTTGCATGATTTTCTTGGCCTCACTGAGTATTGGCTCATCCCATTAGTTTGTTTTCCTTAACAGGAACTGGAATGGAAGAAGTTAAGGAAATGCCGACTTGAGGTACTTTTGTATTAATGTTTTGATTGTAATCGACTATACACTTTTGGATGTTGTATATTTCGGGGAAAGTGATTGTAAGATTGAAATTGTGATGTAAGATTGAATATTTATGTATGGAAATGACTTCGTAACTTTATTCCGATTTTCATTACTAGTATTACACTTTAAGTTTGAATTGGAATTGTCTTGAGTCCTGACAAGAGTTGGGCAGGCGTCCCGCGAATACCCTTAGATTCGCCCTTAGAAGAAGTAGGTGTGAGGACTCGAAATTTTACTTATTTTAATGTTATTTTTACCGGCTTAATTAATTAATTATTTACTCGTTTATCGCTAATAATTTATTTCAACCATTTTAAAATCATTTGTATGGAACAATGCCTTCCTTGTGTTTTAAAACGTTTCTTTAGAAAAAATTTATTTTTCGAAAGCTCGTTTAGTAAGGAATAACGAGTATACGTTTTTCGAGATAAGCTTCGATTCGAGACTGTAATTACCTTGGAGAATTAAGAATGAGCAACAGTGGACTAAGAAGAGTTAATTGAGAGATTAGATGTGATTAATTTAAATAAAGTTTTCATTACGCGTACGTCGGTAATTTCTCGAAAGTCTTACTGCACGACAAATTGGAGACTTGAGAAAATTAATACTAGACTCGTGTGAGGACTCACAAATTTATTTATTTTAAATTCCTATTGAGCTCATTTAAATATTTAATTGCCCGTTTACTCCGAATATTTTATTTCAACCTTTTTAGACCTAATTACATGGAACTAAGGCTTACTTAAATTTTTAAAATGACTCGTTTCAAAATTTAATTTTTTGAAAGATCGTTAAGTGAGAATAGTGGATACGCGTTTGGAGACAATAATCGATTCGAGAATACAATAAGCTTGGAAAAATTGGAGACTTGTACATTAATCTTGAAATAGGTATTTTTATGTTTAAGTATTCAAGTATTGGTTTGTAATACTATCGTTATAAGAATTTCTTGGAAATTACACTTTATCGCGCACAAATCGGAAGCACGCGTTTTCGCGCGCGCAATTAATTGAGGAACTTTAGACCCTTATTTTTAGACCATTAAGAGTGAATAATAATAGTATGAATGGAATTGCATTAGAGATTTAGTGCACAAGTGAAATAAACTCAAAAGAAATCAAGCACGAAACGTGCGCTTGTGCGCGCGGGGAGAGAGTTGACTTTTAAGGCATTCTTAGCCACACATTTTAGCTTCTCAAGGAAGCTTCATTTTTCATCAAACACTCTCTCTCTCTTGCTCTAAGCTGGCCGGCCATCCAAGGGAGAAAAGAACAAAATTTCTTCATCAAGTTCTTCTTCATTTCATCACTAAATCTTCACCAAATCACCTCAAAATTTATATACACTTTGCTAACCACTTGGAGATCACCTCAAGCTAGGAAAAGAGCTTCATCTCACAGTTTTTCTTTAGCTCAAAGGGACCGAAATTTTCTGCCTTGCTCATCCAAAGAGGTAATGAACGATCAACCTCTAAAATCTTAGTTTATGGAAGTTATCTTGCACTCGTGAGCTTATAAATTCATATGGGTAGCTTTATATTGTTGGAAATTTTGTGTGTGGGCTCTATGAAATCCCACTATGGTTTGATGGACTGATTTGATGAGATTTGATGTTGTTTATACTGGATTAGTGCTGAATCTAGTGGAAATAAGTTGTATTATGGAAGAAAACTCGAAGGGAGTGAAATAGAAAAAATGCCGGTTCTGCCCCTGCTTTGCTGCACCTGTTGGTGCAAATTTTTGTGGTCCAATTGACTTGATTTTGATGTAAATATGTTGTGTGGGTTGTGTGTAAAGTTTCCACCAAAAATCATCCAATTTGGTTGGCCAAAAGTTGAGATTTCGAAAATGTCGTAAAACTGGAAACGTAACCAGAGCCTCTCTGGCAGTGATTTTGTTTCGGCCATAACTCTTTACTCCAATGTCAAAATCGAGTGCCGTTTGTGGCACTAGAAACTAGACATTTTCAGTTTTCCAATGGTATAAAATACATGCCTTGATTCCACCTGAGTGATCTGTACCAACCTTGTAAAGGTGCCTATTCTGTTTCGCGTCTGTACTGGAAGCTCTGTTCTGAGCTGTGACTTGATGCTCAAATATGAGCTAGTTGTGAACAGAATTTTAAAATGACTCCTTCTAAGAAAGTGTAGCCTTATGAATGTAAGTTTCAACGCCATTGACCACGCTCAATTCCGAGTTGAATTGAGTGAGATGTGGTCAAATTTTAGAACTGTTTTCGTGAAAGAAAACCCTAATTCTGGACTGATCTATAGCTCATCTTGATTTGGGACATGTTATTCGAAATCCTTGGTGTTAATCACCTATCAAAATTATTTTGGATGTTTCTTAGGCTTTGTTCTCATAAATGAATCGTGTTTGAGGAAATTTCATTGGCCAAATGATTGAGAAAAGGAAAACAAAAGTACAAGGCAGATTTGCCTTGGAAATTCTTGAAACTTCAATGGTTTTGTTAACTGACTTCCCGTACGAGTTTTTGCATGAAATTTACAGAGGAGTAGCCCTTAGATGGTAGTGTAATACTGCTAGGTTTGGTGCCATTCCAAGACCATTTCGAGGCCCAACCAAAGTACAAAAGCTCAAGTTTTAAACCTGGAAAACCCCTGTTTGAGGAGAAAATTTCAGTGACTTTGAGCCACTATATCTTGGTGGTCAAAACTCCAATTCTTGTTCCGCTTCTTGTGGTGAAAACTTTGATTGTAACTCTAATTGAGTTCCAAATTTCAGCGGCTAGTTCTGTGACAGCCCCACCTCCCCCTAAGGCGAACCAGAGGGTTCGGTGATTGCCTGCCCAACTCTCGCTGGGACTCAGTCGAACCTCAATCAAATCCGAAATAAAACCACAAGATCAAACGAAATAACAATCCAAAACGTAAAGCGAAACTTATATACATTTCTATCTCAAAAGAAAGTACAAATATCGAATATACAAAGGTTCTCAATTCGTCATACATCCAGCCCGTGCCAAGCACTAGGGCGAGAACTATTACAAAACAAAAAAAACTAGACTAGGCTAACCTACACTGGGCTCTCATCCTTGTTCGCATCCCCCTGTTAAGGAAAACAAAACCAAAGGGGTGAGCTAAAAGCTCAGTGAGGTTCCGAACACATATTCAACAACAAAGCCAATACATTAACCAACGATAATCCATAATTCAAGAAACATTTACAATGGAAAGCGATAATAAGACATACATTAAAAGGATACGGGCTCACAGGGAGCCATTTGTTCGTTCGTTCGTTTGTTCGTTCGTTCTCCTGTCATTCCCCTTATTCCTCCAATCATTTGAAAATGCATTTTTGTAAGTAAAACCCTCGTTCTATCGTTCATTTCATTCACCCCCTCCTGGACGTTGGCCAGGCTCCACCAACCTACAAGGTAATACTCGAGTATACCAACGTTCACACCCAGGGTCACCATATCGCCCGACCGAGTCCGTTTCTGGCTCGAGTCGATCGGTAACGAAGGGCAGGGCCCAGTTCAGCCAAAAGGCTTACATCATGCACAACTAAAGTATCAATCATTAAATCGTTGAAAATTTCACGTTTCATTTAGGTCGAGCGCGATAAAGTACACGCTCGCCTAGAAAATTCATTTTGGAAATCATTGGAAACACTTAACACATTATCAAACAATAACAACAAGTCATGAAGTCAAGTAGAATATAACAAACAAGGAACACTCTCCTATGTACGCAAAACAACGTGTAAAATATCCTTCCGGATATTATCCTTAGTCACCGAGAAAACCTAAGATTAAACGGGAAAGAATATTACAGCTTATCTAGCACAAACAATTAGGTGAAATCAAAGAAACTCAACAATTGATGAGTAGAACGTATAAAAAGACTTTAAAGTGAAACGAGGACATTTGGACCCGTGGACAAGAATAATTAGGGTTTCGTAGACCAAACGTACAACCAAACTAAAGACAAGTCGGAATCCAACTAGATAGGCTAAGAAATACTATTTTCGGAATCGTTTATATGGTTCAAAATCATCTCATATTCAAGTTGATATTAAACACTAAAGGTCGTAATGAAATTCATGAAAAAAAAGAGGTCAAAATACCCAAGAAAACCCTAAACCACTCCTCTTTATTTGGGTAAGAGTAAGTACACAGTTGGAGTTTCCAATTGAAGAAGGATCATGTTTTAAGATGGAAAACGGTCATAGTGTGAGAACCCTAAACCTTTCGTACTTTCTAAGTGTTTTGGTTTATTCCCGTTTCCCGTTTAATTGAAGTTTTGTCCACTAATCGTTTCAAAACAGGAAGGCCTTGTTGTTATGTGCAATTATGTATGAGATATGTATGTATGTGCATGTGTTCGAACTGCATTTGAGCGTGGCATTCAAACTTGGAAAAGAGGAAAATTTTGCGAAAATGCTGAAGGGCCGAATCCGGCCGCAAATCCGGCCAGTTCTTGGCCGGATTGTGGAGAAGTTTTGAAAAAAAATTGGATTCGTCACTGCCTCATATCCGGCCAGGAATTCGGCCGGGAATCCGGTCAGAAACCGGCCGGATTGTGACAGGACAGCTGGTTTGACCAGCATTTTTTCTTTCCTTCTTATCACTTTTGATCACCAAAATATCTTCATTTCCTTCTCTTGTTCAGCCGTGAGCTTTGAGAGCTAAGAGAGAAAAACTCTTTAATCTTCATCTTTAATTTTTGCTTCAATCTTGAAATTCCACCGATAGATTTTGAAACCACTCCGTACAAGTGAGCTTCTTGGAAGGTTAAAGCTTTTGGGTGGAGTAATTTTTAAAGGGGAAGCTTGGAATTGCTAGTCTTCTTGAGTTGTGAGGTAAGATGATTAAGAAAGTTCTCTCTTGCATTGCTAATGGTTAAATTGTGAATTGTAAGGGTTGGATATGTTATTTTGTGAGTTATATCTTGATTTGGGTTGATTTTGGTGAAGTTTTTATTTTATTGGGAATTTTTCTGGTTTAATATGAAATGAATGTTGTGGCCTTGTATGATGAATGGTAATGGTTGATAATGACTCTATGAGGTGTATTGGATAGGCAAATGCAATCAATTTTGGATTTGGTTGGAAATTTGAAAAGTTAGGGTTCTTAAAATCCCAATTCTGTCCGGTTTTAGATCACTGGGTTAGAGGCCGAATTAGACTTTTCTCAAAACATGAAAGTTGTAGGTATTGATGAGTTTGAAGTTCCTGCAAAATTTCAGGTCATTTGGATTAGTGTAGAGTGAGATATGACGAAATTACTGTAGCTGTTCTGCTTTGGTCAGAATGCGAAAACTGCGATAGTAATTGGCCATTTTGACTGGAATTGGTTTGGATTTTGGAGTTGGTGTCTTCTGATGAAATGTAGCTGGATGTCTTAGCTAACTTATGCCTTTGGAATTTCGGCATTTGGACTTGTATGGACTGAGATATACCGATTACAGTTTTCTGTGTTTTGCAAACCTGTTTTGGTGATTCTGGTTTAGTGTTTGGCATTTTTGACCTAGTTGGGTCAGGAACTGGATTGCGTGACCTTCTACATTGTTGTAGTCCTGTTCCATAGCTTCGAAACGGTGGGTCTTACACCCCCATCCGATAATTGTAGTGAGAGTTGTGCCATTACCGCATTATGACGTCAAAACCGGTTTTCTTATCAAGGCCTAAGTTAAAGCCCTTTTCCTAATTTCTGATTTCCTATGATGCTTATATATGTTTGCAAAACCCTATTGGGCTTGCGATTGGCATTGTTTTGTGACTCGCTATCGAGTCTCATTGCATTTGTTTACGTGTTCTAGGGCGTGACGGTGGTTCACGACATTCTCCTGACGGAAGTGCATGAAATAGCACTTAATTGATTGGTGAGTGTACTACTCACTTGTGTGCTATTATATGGCTTTGATATTTGAACTTGAGATGTTGTATGTTAATGGATTGATGTGAGAGTGTACTTGATCACTCTCACTTATTGTTTCACATGTTATTGAAAAGTTATTGGAAAGTTATATGAACTGTCATATGAAATGAAATACATGACTTGGTATTGATTGGACAAGTATCCAACGACTACAAATGTTATCATTGAGCTCAACCCCATTGGTAGTTGATTGAATCGAGCCGACAAGGGTTTGGTCGTGACAATTAATGAGCCTTGGGTAAAGTTATAAGGAATCTTGTAGTATGAGAGACTCTTGATTCCGGTATACTCGAGTAATACCACAGTGCAAGTGTTTGGAGTGCGGGCCCGGTAGGGGGATGTTTGGTGGAAGGAATGGGAGAGAAGAGGAGTCTACGGTTGGTTACTCTTCAACATTGACGGAGGGTCAATGAGGTTGGATCAAGAATGGAAGCGTGGAAATGGGCTCTTGAGAGCCGTCCGTATCCTTTTATCGATGTGTTTCATTCCTTAATTGTGTACTGGAAATGAAAGGTTATGCTATATGCTCTTAGTTGCTTATGTGGTAGTAACTCACTGGGCTTTAGCTCATCCCGTTCCATTTGTTTTCCTTACAGGGATATAATTACTTTTGGGACTGATTTGGATAGTCGATTGCCAAGTTGAGCTCATGTATATGTATTTTGATTAGCTCCTTGAGGGTGAAAACCCTAAGTGCTTTGATTCCACCAATGTTTGGTGTGTGTAATTGGCTAGTGATCTATGTATGAATTAAATGGATCTTTTGGTATGCCATTTTGGCTTGAAAATGTTGGATTTCCATGTTTATATGTTAAATTGATGTTTGGATGAACTTCGGAACGATTCGGTTTTCAAACGGCAAAAGAAAAAAATTTGGCAGAAGCTCTCTGGACTGAATCCGGCCAGGAATCCGGCCAGAAACTGGCCGGATTGTCGGCCGGATTGCTTGATAAATTTTGAATCCGTGAAGATTGCTCACTGGACAGTATCCGGCCAAGAATCCGGCCGCTAATCCGGCCAGATTCCGGCCGGATTCTGACGTGGCCTGAGCTATTCATCTTCGGCGCAAATTTTGTTTTTTTTTATTTTGTGTTTTTGACTTGTTTGCGCGCAATGGTAAGTTCCGGAACGTTATAGAACGATGTATACTGTACCGTAGTCCCGGCGAGGGCTGGGCAGGCAGTCCGCTAACCCCTCTGGTTCGCCTTAGGGGAAAGTGGGGCTGTTACACATAGTATTTGCCAAACGAAAAATATACAAGTTCAAATAGAAACTTAGCCCTCGAGCGAAAATTTGGGCAGCACGCCATTTGTATTTACCTATTTCCCAGCCATTTATGGCTTCATTATTTTCCTCAATAAATCCCAACATTACACACAACATAAATAGCCACTCAATAGGCTCAATGTCATATGATTACCAAATCAAGCTAGGACATGTGCGGAAATGACGTTTAGGTTGGAAAACAAAAGGCAGATTTGCTGTTGCTTAGCGGAACTAACACAACTGAAGCGACACTAGTCGGATTGAGGTGCAATGTACACCGTTTCGAAGCTAAGAGAAAGGGTTACAATGTTGAAGAAGGCCACTCAGTCCAGTTTGCAATGTATCTAGGTCAAATTTACCAAAACAACCCCAGATTTTCCAGTTCGCAGTTCAACTAGCAGTCCTGATTCATTCAATCATATCTCAGCACATACAACTCCAATTCAAGCGATTCCAAAGCCATTTGAAATCTAAGATACAAGGCTATAAGTCTTAAAAATACATCGACAACCAAATCAGTAGTATTCCTGGTCAAAACAACCAATTACAAAAGCTGATTAGCATGTTCGGATAGAAACAGGGCAGCAAGGGTATTTTGGTTTTTTCACAGGCTACGTTGCTCCGATTGAGCTGAAATTTTGGAGGCTACCATAAAACATCATTCTCTACAACTTTCATGTTTTGTGCTAAGGCCAAATCGGCCTCTAACTAGGTGTAACAGTACCGGCAGAATTGGGGAAAAATGAAACCCTAATCTGGAATTTTCCGCACAAAGTGGAAATTTTCCGCAATTAGCTACAATTTACGCACAATAGCTTCATTCTAAGCTATCCCAAGTCATCATCCATGGCCACACAATATTAAACATATGAAAACAGAAAAATTCAAGAATAAATATAAAAGTCACCAATCTCAACTAAAAGTCATGAAATCTTTCACCAAATCACATCTTTGACTAACACAAGCTACCAATTTAACATTAGCAAGACCAAAGAATGAACTCCTTAGCTACTCACCTTGCAACTCAAGAGAAGAGCCAACTAAGCATCTTTGTTTCTCAAACCACTTCACCAACTACCTCAAGACCACTTAGCAAAGGGATTTTATGGAGTGATTTGAAGTTTTATCGGTTTGATTTGAAGATTGGAGCAAGATTATGAAGTAGGATGTTCGAGGCTTTTTTTCTTTTCTTGAGCAAGAGGTTCGGCCAAAGGGGAGCAAAATGTGATGAATTTTTGGTCAAATTTTGATTAAATGGTAAAGTAGAAAAGTTAGTCAAAGTCCAAGAATAAATGGCATGGGGACACTTGTCACCTTTTGGCCCTAAAGCTTATCCTTTTTCCCTCCAATGCTAATCAAACAATAATACAATTAAGTAACCTCTAATTACCTCTTATCACCTAGTACATTAATCCCGGTATACAAAACTTAACCAAATTGGCCGAATTTTATCAACTTACCGCACTAGTGGGTCCCACAACCGGTATACGCTCTTAATTTCTCAAAAACTAATTAATACTAGAAAAATAATTCTAGAACTATAGTTACTCATAAAAATTATCTAGAAAATTTTCCTAATAAAGAAAATGCAGAATAACATGTAATTAATTAACATAAACCTAGAAAATAAGAAAATGTACGGGTTCTCACACACTTTCCCCCTTAAAAGAATTTCGCCCACGAAATTTTTACCTTCAGATGGCTCAGGAGTTTGTTGGTTGTCTACAGCATATACCCTTGCCGGTACTTTTGTTCGGTTCCCTCTTTCATTTACTTGTTTTGATTTGGTTCCATCCAGTGGTTGAGTACTACCCTCTTGTGACTGTTTCCTCGGATAGTTGCTAACCTGGTGGTCACCACTTCCGCAAATCAAACACTTCTGGCCTTTCCTCCAACAATCACTCTCAGTGTGATTGGCCTTTCCACAGTAGCCACAAGTCAAGGAAGAAGCCACTTGTTGGCTTTTTTGAAAAATCTCCCCATGGCCTACTTGACTTCCTTTTATAGATCGTTCATCTAACGCCCCTATTGTCCGTGGTGGGTGGGACAAAAAGTTCACTTTCTGCACTTTGGAAGGGACTATCGATTCACTTGGTTCCTCAGTCACACTACCAGGTGTACCCCTTTTCCGATTTTGGGAGGCTTTTATCTGTGCTTTTGCATTCTCGATTCGTTGGGCTTTCTCAAGGGCCTCCGTAAACGTATTCAATTGAACCGCTGCTAGTGCTTCTTGAATTTCCAGATTCAATCCCTGTATAAATCGTCTTACCCTTCTCGGTTCCGTGGCCACTAATTCGGAAGCAAACTTGGATAGTTTGATGAACTTCGTTTCATATTTAGCCACACTTAAGGTTCCCTGGCGTAGTCCAATAAACTCATCCTCCCTCCTTTCTTGGACAAAAGGTGGGAGATATTTTCATTAAATTCCCTTAGGAAATTAGCCCATGTCCATACAGTTTGTTCTCTTTCCCACTTTGCCTTAATCACGTTTCACCATGCTCGGGCCGGTCCTTCAAATTGAAATACCGCAAAGTTCACTTGCCTTTGTTCGGTATAGTTTAAAGCTGCAAAGATGTTGATCATGGCCTCCAGCCACTGTTCGGCTACATCCGGATCAGACCCTCCAAGGAATTTCGGAGAAGCAAACTTCTGAAACCTCTCAAGAGCCCGATCTTCTCCTATTTCAGGGTTCGGAGGTTGATTCACAGGTATATGACCTTGTTGGTCCCCCAACCTTGCTAAGATGTTTGTCATTTGTTGAATTGCCGTCGCCATTTGGTCCCCGGCTTCAACCCTCGGTCCTTGCTCTTGTGCAGCTGTTGTTTCCTTTTCCTCTCTTGGCTCTTGAGCTCGTTTATTCCCACGGCCACGTCCACATCCACGACTACATCTCCCGTCCATATATATGTTTTCCTTCTCTCTTTTCTTTTCTTTTCCCCCCAAAAAGGTAATTTAGTGAATAAACACAGTAAATTGACTAAAGTAACAAATTTCAGCATACCAAATACACAATTAAACATATACACACATAACACACCATATATCAAGAAGACAGATGATCAAATACACAAAGGCATATCAAATTAGACAGATAATCATATGCACAAATACACCAACTAACGTCATGTGTAACAATAATATAAGGGCAAATCAAAGAAAAGGCGATATCGTCCTAGTTTCAGCTGAATAACCCCAGTCCGGTCTCTCACGTCACTTACTATCCAAACTAGATATCCATTGACCTCTTGTGCTCATTCTAGCCAGAAAAAGCCTGTTCATGTTCCCAAAATGCAAGTCTCAAGTACCTAGTAGCTAGCATCGCCTCAACTCTGGAGTACTCGGGCACGAGAATCCGAAATAAGATAATTCACATCTCGAGCTGGCCAGTCCCAAGAGTAAACTATCTACAATCAAGATTCCTACCTGACGTACCTATTATTTTGTCCTGAAATACCGGCAGAAAGATCTAAAGCCTATAACATTTACAATTCATAGCTTATGCTCGAACGAGCACTGAGTCCTTCATACCTATTCACCACTCAGTCTAGGCTCACTCCGCGCAGAGACCATGCGAAGCAGGCTCTGATACCACCTGTGACAGCCCCACCTCCCCCTAAGGCGAACCAGAGGGTTCGGTGGACCGCCTGCCCAGCTCTCGCTGGGACTCAGTCGAACCTCAATCAAATCCGAAATAAAACCACAAGATCAAACGAAATAACAATCCAAAACGTAAAGCGAAACTTATATACATTTCTATCTCAAAAGGAAGTACAAATATCGAATATACAAAGGTTCTCAATTCGTCATACATCCAGCCCGTGCCAAGCACTAGGGCGAGAACCGTTACAAAACAAAAAAAACTAAACTAGGCTAACCCACACTGGGCTCTCGTCCTTGCTCGCATCCTCTGTTAAGGAAAACAAAACTAAAGGGGTGAGCTAAAAACTCAGTAAGGTTCCGAACACATATTCAACAACAAAGCCAATACATTAACCATCGATAATCCATAATTCAAGAAACATTTACAATGGAAAGCGATAATAACACATACATTAAAAGGATACGGGCTCACAGGAAGCCATTTGTTCGTTCGTTCTCCTGTCATTCCCCTTATTCCTCCAATCATTTGAAAATGCATTTTTGTAAGTAAAACCCTCGTTCGATCGTTCATTTCATTCACCCCCTCCTGGACGTTGGCCAGGCTCCACCAACCTACAAGGTAATACTCGAGTATACCAACGTTCACACCTAGGGTCACCATATCGCCCGACCGAGCCCGCTTCTGGCTCAAGTCGATCGGTAACGAAAGGCAGGGCCCAGTTCAGCCAAAAGGCTTACATCATGCACAACTAATGTATCAATCATTAAATCGTTGAAAATTTCACGTTTCATTTAGGTCGAGCGCGATAAAGTACACGCTCGCCTAGAAAATTCGTTTTGGAAATCATTGGAAACACTTAACACATTATCAAACAATAACAACAAGTCATGAAGTCAAGGAGAATATAACAAACAAGGAACACTCACCTATGTACGCAAAACAACGTGCAAATATCCTTCCCGGATATTATCCTTAGTCACCGAGAAAACCTAAGATTAAACGGGAAAGAATATTACAGCTCATCTAGCACAAACAATTAGTGAAATCAAAGAAACTCAACAATTGATGAGTAGAACGTATAAAAAGACTTTAAAGTGAAACGAGGACATTTGGACCCGTGGACAAGAATAATTAGGGTTTGGTAGACCAAACGTACAACCAAACTAAAGACAAGTCGGAATCCAACTAGATAGGCTAAGAAATACTGTTTTCGGAATCGTTTATATTGTTCAAAATCATCTCATATTCAAGTAGTTATTATACACTAAAGGTCTTAATGAAATTCATGAAAAAAAAGAGGTCAAAATATCCAAGAAAACCCTAAACCACTCCTCTTTATTTTGGTAAGAGTAAGTACGCAGTTGGAGTTTTCAATTGAAGAAGGATCATGTTTTAAGATGGAAAACGGTCATAGTATTTGCCAAACGAAAAATATACAATTTCAAATAGAAATTTAGCCCTCGAGCGAAAATTTAGGCAGCACGCCCTTCGTATTTACCTATTTCCCAGCCATTTGTGGCTTCATTGTTTTCCTCAATAAATCCCAACATTACACACAACATAAATAGCCACTCAATAGGCTCAATGTCATATGATTACCAAATCAAGCTAGGACATGTGCGGAAATGACGTTTTGGTTGGAAAACAAAAGGCAGATTTGCTGTTGCTTAGCGGAACTAACACAACTGAAGGAACACTAGTTAGATTGAGGTGCAATTTACCCCGTTTCGAAGTTAAGAGAAAGGGTTACAATGTTGAAGAAGGCCACTCAGTCCAGTTTGCAATGTATCTAGGTCGAATTTACCAAAACAACCCCAGATTTTCCAATTCGAAGTTTACTGTGGCAGTCCTGATTCATTCAGTCATATCTCAGCATATACAACTCCAATTCAAGTGATTCCAAAGCCATTTGAAAGCTAAGATACCAGGATATATTTCTTAAGAAGGCATTAACAACCAAATCAGTAGTAGTCCCGGTCAAACTAGCCAATTACAGAAGCGGATTATCAGTTTCGGACAGAAACAGGGCAGCAGGGGTATTTCGGTCTTTTAACAGACTACGTTGCTCCGATTGGGCTGAAATTTTGTAGAAAACTATAAACATCATTCTATACAACTTTTATGTTTTAATCCAAGGCTAATTCGGCCTCTAACGAGGAGAAACAGTACCGGGCAGAATGGGCTTAATTGAAACCCTAATTCCGAAATTTCCTTTCAAAGTGGAAATTTTCCGTAAATAGCCACAATTTACGCACAATAGCTTCATTCTAAGCTATCCCAAGTCATCATCCATGGCCACACAATATTAAACATATGAGAACAGAAAAATTCAAGAATAAATATAAAAGTCACCAATCTCAACTAAAAGTCATGAAATCTTTCACTAAATCACATCTTTGACTAACACAAGCTACCAATTTAACATTAGCAAGACCAAAGAATGAACTCCTTAGCTACTCACCTTGCAACTCAAGAGAAGAGCCAACTAAGCACCTTTGTTTCTCAAACCACTTCACCAACTACCTCAAGACCACTTAGCAAAGGGATTTTATGGAGTGATTTGAAGTTTTATCAGTTTGACTTGAAGATTGGAGCAAGATTATGAAGTAGGAAGTTGTAGGATTTTTTTCTTTTCTTGAGCAAGAGGTTCGGCCAAAGGGGATAAAAATGTGATGAATTTTTGGTCAAATTTTGATTAAATGGTAAAGTAGGAAAGTTAGTCAAAGTCCAAGAATAAATGGCATAGTGACACTTGTCACCTTTTGGCCCTAAAGCTTATCCTTTTTCCCTCCAATGCTAATCCAACAATAATACAACTAAGTAACCTCTAATTACCTCTTATCACCTAGTACATTAATCCCGGTATACAAAACTTAACCTAATTGGCCGAATTTTATCAACTTACCGCACTAGTGGGTCCCACAACCGGTATACGGTCTTAATTTCTCAAAAACTAATTAATACTACAAAAATAATTCTAGAACTATATTTACTCATAAAAATTATCTAGAAAATTTATCTAATAAAGAAAATACAGAATAACATGCAATTAATTAACATAAAACCTAGAAAATAAGAAAAGGCACGGGTTCTCACAAGTTCGCATTGTGTGAATTTTACCGAATTTCCAAACTTTGCCGAAAATCAACCCAAATCTGTCTTGGCATTCCAAAACAGCCACTTTGAGCCACATTTTGAATGTCATCCATTTGGAATTATGGAAAAGTGTTTTCTAAGATCTCTTAGTTCTTTGGAAGTAGTCTCCAACGGTACCAAATTTTTCAATTTTGGACTTTCAGAGAGTGAGTTATAATTTTTCAAAGAATGCCCCAAAATTCGATAATTCTTGGCCATTTTGTAAAATTTTTGCACGGGAACATTATCAAAGAATCTGGCCGTATATCCGGCCAGTTCTTGGCTGGATAGTTGGCCGGATTGGTGGTGGAAATTGAAAAAATTTTGGATCCCTCACTGCCTCGAATCCGGCTAGCTCTCGGCCGGATTGTGATGTGTCACGCTTCAGTTCGTCTTCGATCGATCGTTTGAAAATTGATTTACATGATTTCATACTTACTTGTTTCCATCCAATGATTTTAATGATAAAGATTAGATTTTCTTATGATTGTTGAACCCCACTTTTGAGTCTCGATTTACAAGAAAATTTAGGCTCGTCCTCGCGATATTTTCTAGATTGTACATGTGTGTAATCTTCCGTGATAATTGGGGTTTATAAGTGATAGTTCATTATCAATTTCTCAGGCACACAAGAGGACCTTCAAGAGGATCCTACGGTGGACGCTTAAACCCTCAAGAGGGTATTACTTCTTTGTTTACTTGGTGAGTGTCAAGTGTATGAGTACTTGATACATGCTGAACTGTTATAAATGATTGGAGATTTTGAAAATGGAGTCGAGTGTGTACTTTACCGCACTCGTTCTCATTTGAAATGAATAGAATGAAATATATTGAATGAAATGAATGATTGAATGAAATGATTAAATGCTTGAATGAAATGAAATTATATGCTATGGCTGCATACGTCATTGGAGTGAATCTCCTCGACTCTCAAATATACATGGGGGACGCCCAAACTCATAGGCCGACCTTGGGACTCGAGCCGGCATGGGTTTGGTCGGAAACCTCGGTGAGCCATGAAAATAACATGATAAGCTTGATCTATTGAAGAGATCTTGCTTGGCCTACTCCTGCAGTAGGCTTAATCGTCGTTCTGTGTAGGGGGTTGTAAGGTGGATGGACATGAGAAGTAAGTGGAGTTCTACGGATTGGAAATATCGAGCCGGTTGACGGAGAGTCATCACGGAAAGATATACGAATGAAATTTGCAAAGCAAGTGGAAATTAACTCCTGAGAGCTACCATATCCATGAATTGTTTCTGTTTACATTTCATTGAATTGGTAATTACTCGAATGTTATTGTTTCACTTATTCATTGGGTTTGCTATTTGGACAACGTGCCGGCATGTATGTTCTTGGTCTCACGAGCGATTGCTCACCCCGTAGATTTGTTTTCCTTAACATGTTTGGACTTGGAGTAAGACTCGAAGAAACCTTAGGATGTACTTTTGTTTTAGGGTTTCGAATGCAATTGGCTAGATATTTTGGCTGGTGTATATTTTGGGATTTGATGTGTATTTTGGGAAATTCGATGTAAGAATTGGATAATCGCTGTATTTTGAACTGGTGGTGTAAGACTTGGGCAGTCGGTTATGGAAGAGACTTCTCTTTGGTAGGCTTGTATTAATTGTTATATATTGTTAAGCTTGAAAGTTTTCGCACTTTCTTACTTTATCTTGTCGTGATGGCTGGTATTGTATTAAGATTGAATCGAATTGTCTTGCGTCCTGGCGAGAGCTGGGCAGGCGTTCCGTGGATACCCTTTGTTTCACCTTAAGGAGAAGTGGGGGCATCACAGTTGGTATCAGAGCTTAGGCTTCAGATCTTTGTAGTGTATCCTAGGCTTAAAAGTTTAGGATGCCGGACTGTGAAACTGGTTGGGAAGTTAAGTGACTGCTTGTGGGGATAAAAATTAGAACATAGGTTTGAATTAATGGACAATTGGGTGTCTCGATCTTGTAAGAGATATGTGGGATAGTATGAGATGAATAAATCCTGTTTATTTAGTATATTTGGTCCCATTTAAGATTTTAAATTTAATTGTATATTACGGAAGGTAACGGTAGCATTGAACCGTCTCGGGGACGCATTACTGTGACCATGGTTGTGAAGGGTCTAGGTGAGCTCATTGGGGGTAAAACCCAATTCGCCAAATTAGGACTTTATGTGATTTCCAAAGGACTTACTCGTGCCCAAATGATGGGGTGTTAATAGTGGCCGATCATCGGAAATGGCTATCCGAGGAAACTAGGGTAGTTCAAGAGGATAATCGAGAACCGAGGGCAATTGCCGATGCCCAGACTATTAGAATTTCTGAAGTGGAGACTGAGGTACTTAAGGAGTGAGGAAGAGACAAAGGCTCCTAGTGAGCAGCTTCAAAAAGTTGAGAATCGACTTGCAAGAGTAGTATACAGAATTAGGGACCGGACGGATATGTCGATGGTTGGGTGTGTTACTTTGGTTGAACAAGTGGAGAATGACAAGATACTCGATAAGGGACATGAGATTAAAACTCCTAGTGCTGGAAATGAAATTGATCCTTCGGAGGTAGTAGAGACTTTTGGCTCCGCCAATCACTAAACTAGTGATTTAAACTACTTTAATAGCTTTTGCCAAAGATAGACGGGGTGGTGCTCACTGAAAGGCCATTGCATTTTGTATTTTGTTTCACTATATTTCCTTCCTTTTTGAAGCAATTTAACGTTACTCATGAGATGCTTGACTTTATTGCTTTATGACTTCAAATCTATGATTGGGTTGTACATATCTGCGACTATTTCGGTGTCTTCCCTTTTATTTTCATTTTGCATGATCAAAGTGTCACTTTTTAAGCTTCGTTTATACACACTCATTTTATGTCATGCCTTTGTGAATGTTAAATTCATGAGCGGCCGAAGAAGTGAAAAAAAACTGAGAGCAAGGAGTTAAACAACCCCAAGATCAAGGGGATGATTAGGGGGCAACTACTGGACTGAACCGAAACCCTAGAAATGAAGAAAAACAATCGCGTAGCTACTGCTATTGATCATACGATTGATATCCTAGCACGGTTGGTTGAGCACCAAATCTCTAAACCAATCAACCAACCTAAGAACCCAGAAAGATGTGAGGAATTGAGCAATTCTTGAAGTTCGTCCATCTACGCTCACGGAAAATCTAACCTCGATATAGTAAGATTGATTTGAGAGGATACAATAAGGCACTAGTGAGAACAAGAGATTATGATTTCTTCTCGAATGACCTTGTAGATAAGTATTGAAGAGTGAACTAAGACATGAAATTTTTATATTAAGGAATAAGGTCCCCTTACCTTGTTGCGTTTGTAATTACTGATAGTAATCTCGTGGAGACTTAAGAGCTCGCCCATATTAAGCAGAGAATAGTTAAGATTTGTATTCCGAGGTAACCTGTAAGCAAAAGAATGAAAGAGTATTATGGTTCGAGCTTCCATTATGAATAGCTACTTATTTGATCTTTTGATTTACCTGGCAGGCTAGCATTTGACTTGAACCAACCGGTAGGATGACAAATTTGGGAGAGATGCGTAAGGAAGTGAACCTTCTTCGAAATGAGGTAGAGTTTCAAAAGAAGTTGGCTGACTATTGGAAAGGATGGCGGAAACAAGAAAATGCTGAGAAAATTGAGTTGCTATATAAGAACGTAGAACTGGAAACGAAATACAAAGAAACTTCTCAAGCTGGTCAGGCCACGACTTCTCATGCGACTTGTGGATACTGTGGTAAGCCCAACCACACGGAGAATGAATGTTGGAAGAAATAGGAAAAGTGCTTGTATTGTGGTAGCACCGAACATTAGATTTCAAGTTGCCCCAGTTCCCCTAACAAAAGGAAGAAATACTCAGCAGCCAATTAGGTTCACTTCAAAACAATCGAATGCCAGATGAGAGTAATTAATACTAATGGCTGTGAAGAGGACCCAAGTAGTGGAGGTTTCACAAGTCGAGATGGTTTGACTTCACTCGAGAGATAGAAGTTATAGTTTTACCCTAGACTAGACTGGCACTTCTGGAGACTCAATCTTTTGCATAAGAAAAAGTCTTTTATTATTTTGTATCTTGGCAACTTGGCATGTTTTGCTATAATCTTGTTGTTTCCCCTTTTTCCTTTTGAAATGATTTGATAAATCTCTTCCAATTGGATGTAATTATGATGATCTTTATGACATATGAAAATTGATTTTATGACTTACATGTGTATTTAAACCTTGCCCCACACTTTTAGATTTATAATGAAACATGAACGATAGTAGACGTGATCGAGATCATACTTGAGAATATAAGCAACCCTGAGGCCTTGGAGGTGACCAGGGATCGGGACCAAAAATCTAGAACTTAGGGTTGAAGTTGGGATCCAATGTTTGATTGCCAATTTGATATATTAAAATTTTAAGATTTGGGTTAGTGAAAGGAAACATTTAATAGATTTAATGAGCCTAACGATTAAGGTACCGGATCTAATAATTGGGATGGGAGTTGAGGCTATACATAGACTATCGAGACTGGAACAATATGACCATTAAGAATAACTATCTTTTGTTTTACATGGATAAGAATTAAATCAACTGTAAGGAACCGTGATACTATCCAATTTGGATTTAAAGTAGAGCTATTACCAGATGAGGATCCTAGAAACTGATGTGGTTAAGACTGTGACGCCCCGAAAAAAAAATGAGTTTGAGAACCCGGAAATTTTCTAATTTTCTAGGGTTTATTTTTTAAACGCCCGCCTTTTCTACATTTTCTTTATTAGAAAAATTCCCCAAATAAAGTTTATGTGCAAAAATAGTTTTAAAATGATTTTTCTAGTATCGGTTAGTTTTTGAGAAATTAAAAGCGTATTTTGGACGTGGGACCCGCAAGTGCGGTAAATGCATTATATTTTTGACAACTTGTTGGAATTTTGTATTAAGTGATATTATTTTACAATGTGTTAAGATATTTGTATTGGAGAGACAAAAAGATAAGATTAAAACCCTAAAGGACCATTTGTCACAAAACCATTGGACCTTGACTTTTGACCAAGACTTTTCTAACTTTACTAAAACCAATTTGGACCCAATTTCTCTCCATTTTAGCTTGTCTTGGACAAAATTTTGAGAGAAAAGAGAGAGAAAATCCATCATCTTGCACTTCAATTTCTTGTCCAAATCTTGAGTTCCAACCGATTAAATTGCAAATCACTCCATAAAACTTGCTAGCTAAGGAAGATTGAAGCTCTTGGTGGAGTTGTTTTGGAAGAAAAATCCCTAAGTCATCACCTTTCTTGATATTTGAAGGTATCATGTCTAGCCATCCTTTATTTGTTCTTGATTATGCTAAATTAGTGACTTGTGATGGCTAAAGAGATGGTTTGATGGATTATATTTTGAGTTGTGGTTGGATGGATGAACTTTTATTATTTTTGGGGATTTTTCTGTTTTAATATAAGCATGATTTTATGGCTATGTATGATGATTGGAAATGATGTTTAATGATTCTAGAAGGTGGAAAAAGTGGAAGATTGCAATTAATTTCTGTTTTGGAAGAAATCTGGAAAATTAGGGTTCTTGGTTCTTCATTCTGTCCGAAATTTTAGGTCCTAGATAGATGCCGAATTGGCCTTAGCTCAAAACATGAAAGTTGTAGGTATTGATGTTTTAAAGGTTTCTGTAAAATTTTAGGTCAATTGGAGTAGTGTAGAATGAGATAAGGCGAAATTACTATTGCTGTTCTGGGTTCATCAGGATGTTAGAACTGCGTCTGAAATGGGTTGTTTTGACTGGAATTGTTTTGGATTTGGGTGTTGAGGTCTTCTGATGAAATGTAGCTTGATGTCCTAGATACCATATGCCTTTGGAATTTCTGCATTTGGACTTGTGTAGACTGAGTTGGACTAATTACAGCATAGTGTGATTTGTGAACCTGCAATTACGGTTCTGGCTTTTTATTTGGCATATTTGACTTAGTTGTGCTGGGATTTGGACTGAGTGACCTTCTACATTGTTGTATCCCTATCTCTTAGCTTCGAAATGGTGGGTCTTACACCCTAATCCGATAATCGTAGTGCAAGTTGTGCCATTACCGCAAAATGACGTCAAAACTGTTTTTCTGGTTTTGAGCTTAACTTTCATTTCCGGACTTTTCCCTAGCTTGACTTGTATTAGTACTACTTGGAGCTTGCTGAATGACTATTGGATGAACTTGTTGTTGTGTGTGTACCTTTGGGTTGGAATGAGGAAAAATAATGAAGCCATGATGGCTGGAAAAGTTAACAAATTCAGGGGAAGTGCTGTCCGAACTTTGAAGGGATTTGTTTGCATTGGGTTTGTGATCTAAGGCTTGGATTTGAGCAAGGCAATGTTATATGCTGGATGATTTCTGAGCCGTGGAGGTGAGTGACCTCAAACTATTTCTAAAGTTATTTATGAAACCGTTTCTTGCATTATTTACTCGATTGCATCTCATGCGTGCTTGCATGTGAATTCATGACATGATTTGGCTTCGATGAGTTCTTGGGGAGTCTTGTGCTGAACACCAACGTCTCCACCTTATTTATTGTTCATGACATGTTCTGGGGCACCGACGTTGCTCCCACTTTCGTGAGTTCGTGAGTTAATGTTAAATGATCTATTTGAGCGTTGGGTGTTTAAGTGCAATGATTTCACTGGCTCACGAGAGCACTAAACGGACATTTGATCTCTGAATCATGACATCATCGAAATCATCGAAATGCAACATTGTGAAATATATTTGCTTAATGATTTTGCTGGTTACTCGCTGAGCTTCTAGCTCACCCCAAAAATATTTTATTCCCCTCCACAGGGCTCGTGGCGAAGGAAGGCTTGTTGTGATTTTATTGTTGTGGAATACCTCTTGTATAATAATTGGGATCATGGATCAGAGTGGCGCAGTGGAAGCGTGGACGCTTCGCTTTTGATATGTAAAGATTGGGAACCTTTGATGTATATTTGATATATATATCTTGAAATTCAATTGAGGATTGTAGTGAACGACTGAGTCCCGGCGAGAGCTGGGTAGGCGGCCCGCCGAACCCTCTGGTTCGCCTTAGGGGGAGGTGGGGCTGTCACAAAGACTACTTTCAATTTTAGACATGGACACTTTGAATTTTCAGTACGCCCTTCGGGTTGACTAATGCACTAGTAGCATTTATGGACCTAATGCATTGGAGTTTAAACCATATTTGGATTAATCTGTGGTGGCATTTATTGATGATATATCGGTATACTCTAATGTTTGAGAAGAGCATGAAAAACACCTGATGATAGTTCTACAAACTTCGAGAGGGCGCCAGCTTTCGTTAAGTTCAATAACTGTGAGTTCAACTGGGAGAATAGCCTTTCTAGGTTATACAATATCTAAGGGAAGGAATTGTTATTGACTCGGCTAAAGTGGAAGCTATTTAAGAGAAAATGACCAGAAAATCCTACCAAAATTTGGAGTTTTTAGAGTTAGCCGAATATTACCTTTGGTTTATCAAGGAATTTTCTAAGAGTGCAAGACTTGGCAAGTTATTTGGGATTTTAAATGTGAGGAAGAATTTTGAAAGTGGGAAAAAAAATGTTTAACCGATGCACCTGTGTTAGCCTTACTGAGCGGAGAAAGTAGCTTTGTGATTTATACAGATGTTTCAAAGGATGGTTTAGAATGTATATTAATAATACATGATAAGATGATGGTATATGCCTTTAGAAAGTTAAATATCACGAGAGAAAGTAGACAACTCATGATTTGGAGTTAGTGGCTATAATATTTGCATTAAAGAAGTGAAGACATTACCTATATGAGGTAGACATGAAACTGATTAAGTTGCCATATGACTTGGAAGTTGAAATGCTTATTGGGGAAAATCAAGGTTTGATTGTTAGTGGGATGAATAGAAATTGTGAAGTATGGGTTGGAAAACGTAAGTTAGTGATTGATCTGGTAGGCTTAACCATTAAAGGAACGATATTGTCCTAAGTGTGAATTTCGAGGACGAAATTCCTTTTAAGGAGGGAAGGATGTGAGGACCCGAAATTTTATTTATTTTAATGTTATTTTTACCGGCTTAATTAATTATTTATTTGCCCGTTTATCCCTAATAATTTATTTCAACAATTTTAAGACCATTTGTATGGAACAATGCCTTCCTTGTGTTTTAAAACGTTTCATTAGAAAAAATTTATTTTTCGAAAGTTCGTTTAGTAAGGAATAACGAGTGTACGTTTTTCGAGATAAACTTCGATTCGAGAGTGTAATTACCTTGGAGAATTAAGGATGAGCAATAGTGGACTAAGAAGAGTTAATTGAGAGATTAGATGTGATTAATTTAAATAAAGTTTTCATTACGCGTACGTCGGTAATTTCTCTAAAGTCGTACCGCACGACAAATTGGAGACTTGAGAAAATTAATACTAGACTTGTGTGAGGACTCGCAAATTTACTTATTTTAAATTTCTATTGAGCTCATTTAAATATTTAATTGCCTGTTTACTCCGAATATTTTATTTCAACCTTTTTAGACCTAATTACATGGAACTAAGGCTTACTTAAATTTTTAAAATGACTCGTTTCAAAATTTAATTTTTTGAAAAACTCGTTAAGTGAGAATAGTGGATACGCGTTTGGAGACAATAATCGATTTGAGGATACAATAAACTTGGAAAAATTGAAGACTTGTACATTAGTCTTGAAATAGGTATTTTTATGTTTAAGTACTCAAGTATTGGTTAGTAATACTATCGTTATAAGAATTTCTTGAAAATTCCACTTTATCGCGTACAAATCGGAAGTACGCGTTTTCGCGCGCGCGATTAATTGATGAACTTTAGACCCTTATTTTTAGACCATTAAGAGTGAATAATAATGGTATGAATGGAAGTGCATTAGAGGTTTAGTGCACAAGTGAAATAAACTCGAAAGGAATTGAGCACGAAACGCGCGCGTGTGCGCACGGGGAGAGAGTTGACTTTTGAGGCATTCTTAGCCACACATTTTAGCTTCTCAAGGAAGCTTCATTTTTCATCAAACATTCTCTCTCTCTTGCTCTAAGCTGGCGGGCCATCCAAGGGAGAAAAGAACCAAATTTCTTCATCAAGTTCTTCTTCATTTCATCACTAAATCTTCACCAAATCACCTCAAAATTTACATACACTTTGCTAACCACTTGGAGATCACCTCAAGCTAGGAAAAGAGCTTCATCTCACGGTTTTTCTTTAGCTCAAAGGGACCGAAATTTTCTGCCTTGCTCATCCAAAGAGGTAATGAACGATCAACCTCTAAAATCTTAGTTTATGGAAGTTATCTTGCACTTGTGAGCTTATAAATTCATATGGGTAGCTTTATATTGTTGAAAATTTTGTGTGTGGGCTCTATGAAATCCCACTATGGCTTGATGGACTGATTTGATGAGATTTGATGTTGTTTATGCTGGATTAGTGCTTAATCTAGTGGAAATAAGTTGTATTATGGAAGAAAACTCGAAGGGAGTGAAATGGAAAAAATGCCGGTACTGCCCCTGCTTTGCCGCACCTGTTGGTGCAAATGTTTGTGGTCCAATTGACTTGATTTTGATGTAAATATGTTGTGTGGGTTGCTCCACCAAAATCATCCAATTTGGTTGGCAAAAAGTTGAGATTTCGAAAATGTAGAACAAAACTGGAAACGTAACCAGAGCCTCTCTGGCAGTGATTTTGTTTTGGCCATAACTCTTTACTCCGAATGTCAAAATCGAGTGCCATTAAGACTAGAAACTACACATTTCCAGTTTTCTAATGGTGTAAAATACATGCCTTGATTCCACCTGAGTGAGCCGTACCAACCTTGTAAATTTGCCTGTTCTGTTTTCGCATCTGTACTGGAAGCTCTATTCTGAGCGCGATTTGATGCTCAAAAATGAGCTAGTTGTGAACAGAATTTTAAAATGATTCCTTCTAAGAAATTGTAGCCTTATGAATGTAGTTTTCAACGCCATCAACAACGATCAATTCCGAGTTGAATTGAGTGAGATGTGGTCAAATTTCAAAACTGTCTTCGTGAATGAAAACCCTAATTCTGGACTGATCTATAGCTAATCTTGATTTCGGACTTGTTATTCGGAATCCATGGTGTTAATCACCTATCAAACATATTCTGGATATTTCTTAGACTTTTTCCTCATAAATGAATCATGTTTGAGGAAATTTCATTGGCCAAATGATTGAGAAAAGGAAAACAAAAGTACAAGGCAGATTTGCCTTGGAAATTTTTGAAACTTCAAAGGTTTTGTTAACTGACTTCCCGTGCGAGTTTTTGCATGAAAATTTACAGAGGAATAGCCCTTAGATGGTAGTGTAATACTTCTAACTTTGGTACCATTCCAAGACCATTTTGAGTCCCAACCAAAGTACCAAAGCTCAAGTTTTAAACCTGAAAAACCCCTGTTTGAGGAGGAAATTTCAGTGACTTTGAGCCACCATATCTTGGTGGTCAAAACTCCAATTCTTGTTCTGATTCTTGTGGTGAAAACTTTATTTGTAACTCTAATTGATTTCCAAATTTCAGTGGCTAGTTCGCATTGTGTGAATTTTACCGAATTTGCAAACTTTGCCGAAAATCAACCCAAATCTGTCTTGGCATTCCAAAACAACTACTTTGAGCCACATTTTGAATGTCATCCATTTGGAATCATGGAAAAGTATTTTCTAGGAACTTTTAGTTCTTTGGAAGTAGTTTCCAACGGTACCAAATTTTCCAATTTTGGACTTTCAAAGAGTGAGTTATAATTTTTCAAAGAATGCCCCTAAATTCGATAATTCTTGGCCATTTTGTAAAATTTTCGCGCGGGAACATTTTCAAAGAATCCGGCCGTATATCCGGCCAGTTCTTGGCTGGATAGTTGGTCGGATTGGTGGTGGAAATTGAAAAATTTTGGATCCCTTACTGCCTTGAATCCGGCCAGCTCTTGGCCGGATTGTGATGTGTCACGCTTCAGTTCGTCTTCGATCGATCGTTTGAAAATTGATTTACATGATTTCATACTTATTTGTTTTCATCCAATGACTTTAATGATAAAGATTAGATTTTCTTATGATTGTTGAACCCCACTTTTGAGCCTCGATTTACAAGAAAATTTAGGCTCGTCCCCGCGATATTTTCTAGATTGTACATGTGTGCAATCTTCCGTGATAATTGGGGTTTATAAGTGATAGTTCATTATTAATTGTTCAGGCACACAAGAGGACCTTCAAGAGGATCCTACGGTGGACGCTTAAACCCTCAAGAGGGCATTACTTTTTTGTTTACTTGGTGAGTGTCAAGTATATGAGTACTTGATACATGCTTAACTGTTATAAATGATTGGAGATTTTGAAAATGGAGTCGAGTGTGTACTTTACCGCACTCGTTCTCATTTGAAATGAATGGAATGAAATATATTGAATGAAATGAATGATTGAATGAAATGATTAAATGCTTGAATGAAATGAAATTATATGCTATGGCTGCATACGTCGTTGGAGTGAATCTCCTCGACTCTCAAATGTACATGGGGGACGCCTAAATTCATAGGCCGACCTTGGGACTCGAGCCGGCATGGGTTTGGTTAGGAACCTCGGTGAGCCATGAAAATAACATGATAAACTTGATCTATTGAAGAGATCTTGCTTGGCCTACTCGTGCAGTAGCGCCTTAATCGTCGTTCGGGCCCGGTGGGGGATTGTAAGATGGACGGACATGAGAAGTAAGTGGAGTTCTACGGATTGGAAATATCGAGCCGGTTGACGGAGAGTCATCACGGAAAGATATACGAATGAAATTTGCAAAGCAAGTGGAAATTAGCTCTTGGGAGCTACCATATCCTTGAATTGTTTCTGTTTACATTTCACTGAATTGGTAATTACTCGAATGTTATTGTTTCACTTATTCATTGGGTTTGCTATTTGGACAACGTGCCTGCATGTGTGTTCTTGGCCTCACGAGCGATTGCTCATCCCGTAGATTTGTTTTACTTAACAGGTTTGGACTTGGAGTAAGACTCGAAGAAACCATGGGATGTACTTTTGTTTTAGAGTTTCGAATGCAATTGGCTAGATATTTTGGCTGTTATATATTTTGGGATTTGATGTATATTTTGGGAAATCCGATGTAAGAATTGGATAATCACTGTATTTTGAACTGGTGGTGTAAGACTTGGGTAGTCGGTTATGGAAGAGACATCTCTTTGGTAGGCTTGTATTAATTGTTATATATTGTTAAGCTTGAAACTTTCCGCACTTTCTTACTTTATCTTGTTGTGATGGCTGGTATTGTATTAAGATTGAATCGAATTGTCTTGAGTCCTGGCGAGAGCTGGGCAGGCGTTCCGCGGATACCCTTTGGTTCGCCTTAGGGAGAAGTGGAGGTGTCACAGTGGGGGCGTCACAGTTGGTATCAGGGCGTAGGTTTCAGATCTTTGTAGTGTATCCTAAACTTAAAAATTTAGGATACCGGACTGTGGGACTGGTTTGAAAGTTAAGTGACCGCTCATAGGAATAAAAAAATCAGAGCCGCTTCGCGTGGTATCTGCGTGGGTTGAGCTTGGGTCAAATGGTATTATGGTCCTTATTATATAAATGAGTAAAGGCTTAAATGCACTTCTAGAGCGTAAGTTGTGAATCATGAATGTGATAGGTATAAATCCTTTATCTTGATACTTGGGGAAGATTAGATATGTATGCTGGGTAGGAATTTCAAATGTGGTGATTTACTCTTGGGACTGGCCAGCTCGAGTTGTAAATTACCTTATTTCGGATTCTTGTACCCGAATACTTAAGAGTTGAGAGCAATGCTAAGGACTTGAGATCTCCATTTGCGAGGAACAAGAACAGACTAATGTTTTGTGAGAGAAAGTGCAAGAGGTCAACGGACGTCTAGTTCGTGTAGTAAGAGAAATGAGACATCGGACGGAAAATATTTTAACCAAGTGTGCGACAATATTGACTAGAGAGAAGTGGAATGTAGTTGAGCCTAAGAGAGAGAGGTAGAGAAAGATTGATGGATGGCCCTATGTACCTCAATAGGATCCTAGTGTTTGATATGAGTCGGAAATGAACGAGAAGATCAGACCTACCATTGTTATAAAGAATTGACTTAGTTAGGTATCTAGTGAGGTTCTTCCTTGTGAGGTTCTGATGTGAGACGGATCTAGACGAACACCAAGTTTGGATGTTTTGCGGAACTTTGACCCTTCTAGAATCACGAGCCACGAACTAAGGAGATTCCTTAACCCACGACTAGCAAATTTAGTGAACCAAAAGTATGGATAGACGAACGCCACAATCAAGGAGACTACTTGATTGATAAGTTCAATGAACAGCTTGAGATTAATTCTCAAGTATTCAAAGGAAATTCTCTTGAGGCAAGAGAGAGTGAAATAACTCACATATATTTTATAAAATCTGAACTCCTTAATGAACGAAAACCTAGGCTATATATAGCCTTACAATTTGAAAACCTAAAGTGACTTGAAAACCCTAACTCGGCTAGGCTAGGCCTTTGGCCCGATTCCACTACTCAAATCCACTATCTAATGGTCAGCTTATAATCGATCCAATGAAAGCTTTAAGCTGGCCCAACATAACCCAATAAAAGCTAATTAACCAACTTAAGTTATAGTGAGCCTAGACTCTATAAATCGGATCCAACTCAACATGAGGTCTTGGACCGAATTTATTCATAGCAAATAAAATAGAAATCTAGAAAATAAACTACTAACTATTACTAAAAAATTCAATCTCTTGCAGCCCAAAACATGGCCCATAAGCGGCCCATATTTCGTATCATTCCCCTCCTCTTAAAAAAAGATTTGTCCTCAAATCGTGTTTGGAAATGAATGGTACTACAAGAGTTGGCAGTATGAAACTTCAAATCTCCACATATTGGCTCTCTTAGAATGGATGATACTTGCATACGTCGTGATTATTGTAATTCGCTGCACATGTCTCTTGGTTAGCTTGAAAATGCTCACAATCCGCCATGGGAAACTCAAGGCTTTACTCCAACCACTCCAAAACTCTCTAATCAGCATTGTGTCATGAATGGTCGAATTTGGACCTACACAATAAATCACACGATTAGGATTTGTAGGTATAAAATCACTTGACAGCTTACCATTCACATTCACAAGATAAGGATCTTCATAGTGATGCTCAATCAGGTTAGAAAAGTCTCGGACATGATTGTGCAAAGTTATAAAATTCATTGCAAGTTGTTGTGGGTATGACCTATCTTGCACAAATGGAACAAGATCGAGATAGGTAGCTTTTGAACCCTCAAATTGAAGAATAAAACCAGGTTGTAAGGAATCAGAATTTGGACCAATGAGGAAAGGATTGTCACCAACAAAATAAGAAGGAAATGTATAACAAGTTTCAAGTGTAGAAACTCCCTTTGAAACTTCATTATTCCTCCCAACAAGTAAATCAGGCTCATGGTTGACGTTGAACATCAGTGGATGACAAAGAGAGACAACACTTAAGGTGCAAACTCCATGAAAAGTTTGATATTCACCAATGGATTTAGGCATAGAACATGCCAAGATCAACTCAATTTTTCCTTGCTTAACCTGCATAAAAGTAGAAACACTAAACAAAGTAGAGTCAAGATCGTTAGAAAAAACATATGATCTCACATCCTTTCTCACAATCAGCTTACTCTTAGAATTTTTAATCTCTTTTTCATGCTCAGTAGCTGACTTTTTCCCCTCATTGTTCTCAACCTCTTTCTCCTTTTCAACTCCCTCGAATTTTACCTCTTCAGTCACAATTCTCTCCTCCAGCTCTTTCTTCATACTATAACGCTCATGCTCACTCTTCATGTATGCTAGATCAATACAAAGTTGCTTAGAGTTAAGCGACACAAGCCTGGTACGACGGCCATTAAATGTGAAGGAATACTTATTAGTATATCCATCATATTTGACTTCTCGATTAAACATCCACCATTGTCCCAACAGCACATGCGTCACTTGAATGGGAACCACATCACACAACACCTCATCCACGTATTGACCAATACGAAAAGGAACAAGTGTGTGCTTAGTAATCCAAATATCACCACTATCACTTTGCAACTTGTAAGGGCGAAGATGATCAATGGTTGGAAGATTCAATTTCTCAACCAAGACAGTACTTGCGAGATTAACTTCACAACCCTTATCAATGGCTAAGCTGCAAACTTTATCCTTGATATGGCAACGTGTATAAAACCAATCATTTTTTTGAGCTTTGATGATTTCCAATTGCTCAGTTACCTCACGCAATGCCACAGTATTTACTCCTTTAGGCACAAGATGGTGAAGCTCCAGTTGAGCATTCGTTTGTCTCATACTTTTATTACCTGCAAAACTCAACAAAAATTAGTAGAACAGTCCTCACTCGCTCCCTTACGTGTTTTGCTCACTCTCGTGTTTTGCTCAAGTGTTTAAAAACACTCTAATGATCTCACCATTCACTTTCAAATCCCTTGATTGCCCCCTTGAAGAAATCAGAATTTTCCCTCAAGTAGTTCAACCAAACGTCAACCAAGTTTGTCCCCAAAAGTGGTGTATGAGAATCTGGAAAGGTCCTAAAAATGGATGAGAGAATTTTAGGAGAGTTTCCTAAAAAACGGATGAGAGAATTTAGGAAAGTTTCCAAAAAAATGGATGAGAGAGTTTAGGAAAATTTCCTAAAAATGTAGGAGAGAGAGTGTCCAAGTGAGTACGAAGAGTTATCCAAGTGCTTTACTTAGTTTCCTAATTGATTTTGGAAACAAGTTAGTTTTTGGAAACCCTTTGAAAAATCCTTTTTCCTCTTGAACAACTTTTGGTAACCTTCTTGAAACAACTTTTGGTAATCTTCTTGAAACAACTTTTGGTAACCTTCTTGAAACAACCTTTGGTAATTTTCTTGAAACAACTTTTGGTAACTTCCAAATTCTACTCCAAGAACGATTGCACAAATCAGATTTGGTTTCCTATTCAAAACAATTCGGTTGCCACTTTCTTTCCTTTCCTTTTTTTTTTCTTGCCAACCGATTCCTCTTTTCTTTCTTTTTCTTTTCGTTTTTGTTTTCTGTTTTTTTTTCTTGACTACAACTATCGACCACGACACAAAACAAGGAAGTCCACAAATAATAACTACCAAGAACTCCAAGATCTTTCAAGAAATTTCAAGGAAGTTGTCAGGAACTTCAGAAATTTCAAGATTGTGATCAAGAATGCAAGAAGCTCAAGATTATTGTAAGTTCTCTTCAAGATTCACAAAATTCCAACAAGTTTTGCCAAAATTCAGATTTGAAAATCAAGTAAACAAGTTGGATAACACAAACAACAAGGCTGGACAGATTTGTATTCGGTGAACAGTAACGATGAACAGTGTCGGTGAACAGTGTTGGGGTGAACAGTACCGGGTGAACAGTACCGCTACTGTAGCGATGAACAGTACGATGCTACAGTACTTTTTTTTTTTTTTTGAATTGACACACAAACTGATTTGAAACAAGAGTATGTGACTCGAAACACAAAAGAAAAGAAGGATATAACCTGGTGGTTGTCGACTAGCTCTGATTACCAACTGATGTGAGACGGATCTAGACGAACACCAAGTTGGGATGATTGGCGGAACTTTGACCCTTCTATAATCACGAGCCACGAACTAAGGAGATTCCTTAACCCACGACTAGCAAATTTAGTGAACCAAAAGTATGGATAGAAGAACGCCACAATCAAGGAGACTACTTGATTGATAAGTTCAATGAACAGCTTGAGATTAATTCTCAAGTATTCAAAGGAAATTCTCTTGAGGCAAGAGAGAGTGAAATAACTCACATATATTTTATAAAATCTGAATTGTTCTTTAATGAACGAAAACCTAGGCTATATATAGCCTTACAATTTGAAAACCTAAAGTGACTTGAAAACCCTAACTCGGCTAGGCTAGGCCTTTGGCCCGATTCCACTACTCAAATCCACTATCTAATGGTCAGCTTATAATCGATCCAATGAAAGCTTTAAGCTGGCCCAACATAACCCAATAAAAGCTAATTAACCAACTTAAGTTATAGTGAGCCTAGACTCTATAAATCGGATCCAACTCAACATGAGGTCTTGGACCGAATTTATTCATAGCAAATAAAATAGAAATCTAGAAAATAAACTACTAACTATTACTAAAAAATTCAATCTCTTGCAGCCCAAAACATGGCCCATAAGCGGCCCATATTTCGTATCAGGTTCTAATAATTGTTCTACACGTATCTTGTGATTGGTCCTGTGGACTAGACCTAGAGTGATAGGCTTTTGACTTTTATGACTAGGAATAGCTGGGGTGATGCTAGTGCTGAGGCCATTGTATTTTGTTTGACTGTGTGGCCTACTTTTGAGGCACTTGACTTTACTTTAGTCGTATGTGACTAAAAGTACTTTTGTGGCACCTGCGTGTTATATTTTTGTAATTCCCCCATGACTTGCTAATTGCATGAACTCTGAAGTGTTAATGAATGTAAATTATTGTTATTTCTAATGTTTCTTGATTGGCTCTTGCTTTGAGTATTTCCTCACGTGCTTGGTGGGATATGATAAGGGAAAAATGAGAAAGAGCACAAACCCCTTGGACCTGGGAAAACCTTTTAGGATAATTTAATGAGAAGTTTCTCCCACCCTTGGTTCAAGAGAAATGGGAGGACGAATTCATAAAAGTGAAGCAGGGGGGGTCTAGTGTGGCCGAGTATGAGGGAAAATTTACTAAACTTTCTAGGTACACTCCAGAATTGGTAGCCACTGAGAGGAGAAGGATAAGGCGATTTGTACAGGGATTTAACGTGGAGATTCAAGAGGGATTAGCAGCGGCCCAAATCTCTACTTTCACCGAAACCCTAGAGAAGGCGCAGAGAGTCGAAAGTGCAAGGCTGCAAGTTAAGGATTTTCATGCCAAGAAAACGGGCACTCCTAGTCATCCTCTTGGACAAATAGATAAGGGTGTCCCACCTTCTAAGAAGGAAAAAAGAACGGGAGGAGTAGAGACATCTAGTACACCAAAAACGACTCAATCAAGAGGAGGCCACAATGGACGAGGTCAACCGAGGGAGACACCTCCAAGTGGTCAGGCTGTGGCTCCTCAAGTTATTTGTGGTTATTGTCGTAAATCTAACCATACAGAGAATGAGTGCTGGAAGAAATCAGAAAAATGTTGGTATTGTGGTAGCACTGAACATCAAATCGCGAACTGTCCGAGTATACCGAAAGAAGGAGGTAGTACTCAAAGGCCTGAAAAGTCAGCCGCAAAGCAGTCTAGTGCTGGAGGAAGTCGATCTAAAGCACCAGTTAGGGTTTATGCATTAGGCTATCAACAGGTTTCCAATCCTGCTAAGGTCACTGAAGGTATGATTCTTGCTTTCTATTGTTTAGTTAAGGTTCTAAGTGACCATAGTACGACACACACTTTTACAAAACCCTAAATTCATGAGTTAGAATCAAAGTTTGACAGCTAATTGGGTGAATAGAAATTGTGAAAAAAATGGGTTGGAGAGTGTAAGTTATTGATTGATCTGATAAGCGTGACTATTAAAAAATATAACTATTATCCTAAGTGTGAATTTCGAGAACGAAATTCTTTTTAAGGAGGGGAGGATGTGAGGACCAAAAAATTTTCTTATTTTATCGTATATTATTGGCTTATTTAAATAATTGATTGCCCATTTTCTCCGAATAATTTATTTCAACTATTTTAAACCCATTTACATGGAACTATGACTTACGTATATTTTTAAAATGTCCCGTTAATAAATTTAAGTTTTGGAAGCTCGTTTAGCGAGATTTAGCGAATACGCGTATGGAAGCAATAGTCGATTTGAGAGTACAGTGACCTTGGAGATTTGAGGACTCATACGTTAGTCTTAAAATAGGTATTTTTATGATTAATTACCCAAGATTGGTTAGTTCTATTATCGTTACAAGAATTTCTTAGAAATTTCGCTTTATCGCGCACAAGTTCGAAGTTCACGTTTTCGCGCGTGCAATTAATCGAGGGACTTTAGACCTTTATTTTTAGACTATTAAGAGTGAATAATAATAGTATCAATGGAAGTGCATTAGAGGTTTAGTGCACAAGTGAAACAAACCCGAGAGGAAACGAGCACGAATCGCGCGCGTACGCGCACTATTCTTAGTTGACTTTTGGAGTAATTTTGGCCACAAAGCCTCAACCATCAGCCAATAACTCTTCTTTCTCTCCCTCAAACAGCTGTGCAACACCAAGGAGAAGAAGATCAAGTTTCTTCATCATTTCACCTCTCAATCTTGCACCAAATCCTCTCAAATTCATACCACACCTTGCAAATAACTTGGAGATCATCTTGGGTTAGGAGAAGAGCTTCATTCTCACGGTTTTTCTTCGAGCTCTAAGGACCGAAATTTCTGCTCTAGCAACATCTAGGAGGTAATGATCATCCACCATTTAAATCTTAGCTTTTGTAAGTTAGATTACACTTAGAAGCTTGTAACTTCATGTGGGTAGCTTTGGATTGTTGAAAATCATGTGAGTGGGCTCTATGAAATCCCACAATGAACTTGTTGGACTGATTTGATGATTTTGAGTGTTATTTATGTTGATTAAGTGTTAATCTAGTGGATTTAAGTTGAAAGAGTGGAAAGAAACTCAAAGGAAGTTGAAATGGAAGAAGGGCCAGATCTGCCCTGTCATTACTGTGCCTCTTGGTGCAATTTTTTGTGGTCCAATTGACTTGATTTCTCTGTATATATGTTTTATAGGTTGTGTGGAAAGTTTTCACCAAAAATCACTTGATTTGGTCTGGTAAATGTTTGGATTTCGAAAATGTTTCATGGCTGGAAAACGTGTCCAGAGTTGCTCTGGCAGCGAATTTCAAATGACTATAACTCTTTGCTCCGATGTCGAAATTGAGTGCCGTTTGTGGTATTAGAAACTAGACACTTCCAGTTTTCTAACAGTATAAAATGCATCCACTGATTCTACTTGAGTAAACCGTACCAGCCTTTCAAAATCACCTGTCCTGTTTCTCGGCTGTGTTGGAAAACCTGTTGTGTGCTGCGACTTGTCGCTCGAATATGAACTAGTTATGGGCAGAATTTCAAAATGATTTCTTCTGAGAAATTGTAGCCCTATAAATGTAGTTTCCAATGCCACCAATGACCAATTCCAAGTCGAATTGAGTGAGTTGTGGCCGAATTATGAAACTGTCTCAGTGATGGAAAACCCTCTTTTTGGCTAGTTGAATGCCTTAATTTGAATTGGGACTTGTTATTTTGAAATTCTTGGTGTTAATCACCTACCAAAAGTATCTTGGATGTTATTAGACCTTGTCTTCATAAATGAACCATGCTTGAGAAGATTTCATTTGCCAAATGCTTGAAAAAGGAAAACGGAAGTACAAGGCAGATTTGCCATGGAAATTCTTGGAACTTTAGCGGCTTTGTTAACTGATCTTCCGTACGAATTTTTGCATGAAATTTGACAAAGGAATAGCCCTTATATGGTAGGGTAATGCTACCAAAATTTGGTGCCATTCCAAGTCCATTTCGATGCTCAACTGAAATCCCAAAGTTCATGTTTCAATCTGGAAAATCCTTGTTCAGTGAGAAAATTTCAGCAACTTTGAGCTGCTATATCTTGGCGCTCAAAACTCCGATTCTTGTTCTGTTTGTTGTGTTTTAAACTTTGATTGTAACTCTAATTGAGTTCCAAATTTGAGAAGTAAGTTGGTATTTTGTGAATTTTTCCGAATTTCCAAAGTTTGCCAAAAACTAACCCCGAATCTGTCTTGGAAGTGTAAGTCAGCAATTTTAAGCCAAAATTTGAGTGTCTTCTATTTAGAATCATGGAAAAGTGTCTTCCAGGAACTTTTAGTACTTTGGAAGTAGTTTCCAATGGTACTAATTTTTCTAATTTTGGACCTACAGAGTGTAAGATATGATTTTTCAAAGATTGCACCTCAAATCTGGAATTTCTGAACTTGAAGGGAATTGAGTTTTTAGAGACTCTCCATTTCCCTTCGATATTATTTGACCATTTTACAGTTGATTTCAAAGATGAAAATCAGTTTTCCTTGTATTATTAAACCCCACTTTTGAGTCTCGATTTACGAGTAATTAAGTCTCTCATTCATGATATTTTCTTAGATTGTACAAGTGTACAATCTCTTTCTTGTTAATAAGGGGTTTAAAAGTGACAGTGTGTAATTGTAAATTATTTGCTCAGGCACTCAAGGAGACCTTTAAGAGGATCTCACAAGGGATGCCTAAATACTTGATTGTGCACCACTCTTATTTTGACTAGGTAAGTGTCAAGTGCATGACTTGATGTATTTACTTGATCTATCTTGCTTATATGCGTGAATTGTGACAGCCCTGTGACGACCCCACTTCTCCCAAGGACGAACCCAAGGGTATCGGCCGGCCGCCTGCCTAGCTCGCGCCAGGACTCAAAACTTAAAGCTAATAAAACTCTTCTAAGCCACAAGAACACGATTCATAATATATACAACCACCAAAAGTCTATTTACATCTTCAAAAGCATCAAGCCAAACCGCTCTAATATACTATAACAATAACCAGCAAAAGGTAGACCCTAAAAGGGTCCTTATACAAACCACCAAAACAAAAACAAACATCCTAACTGTTCAACTATTACAAGCCAATCTACCTATACTAGTATACGAGCCAAAAGTCCCCGCGTCGGCCCCTGCTAAGGAAAACAAAAGAAAAGGGGTAAGCTATATGCTTAGTAAGTAAACAGGGGCGAAAGCATAAATTTCACGTAACAACAGTTACACAGTAAGAGTAAAGCAAAAGCAGAAAAGTAACATCACATAATAAGGATACAGGTGGCTCCAAAGCCAATTCATATGCCATGCGTGATCTCCTGCCGACACTCCGTCGACCACACTCAATGGTCCGTAGAACTTCACTTGTACACCCACCGACACCTTATCACCCTCACTGGCCAGTCACCTCACAAACTTGCCCGGGCGAACGAAATCACAAACTTGAGCTTGAGTCACAAGCTCGGGTCACAAACTTGGTCACCTTCTCGGTGAACCGGATTCACAAAATTGGTTCATAACATGAACCTACAAACTTGGTGACCTCAGACTAAGTTGGACTGACTTCGACCAAGCCCTAACCGGCTCGAATAGTCCATACAGGTCTTAGATCGGGCCCACGAACTCACAAACTTTGCAAACTTCACAAACTTTACTCGAAAGTCGCCCCGAGCCACAAGCTCAAGGGTTTTGGTTCCAAAAGGTTCATATACATATGCCAAGTACAATTATACATTCAAATTAGGGTTTAGGTCGAGTGCGATAAAGTACACCCTCGCCTAAGTACCCTTTTCACATATCTCAAACACATAGCAAAGAAAACACATCAAACTGGCCTGAATACTTACTCAGAAATTGAAATAGCAAAAGTACGAAGTCGGATCGAAATGAACAGCTAGTAGTGGGCCCCACCCGTTCCGCCCAGCTCACCACCGTCTGAAATAGAAGATTGTGTCACATAATATCGTAAACGGCTACTATCGTGCCTCAAACAAACAAAACGGCAAAAACGGCACGCGCGCACGTACATATGACGGACGGAAACGGAAACGGCCGTTAGCGGAAACGGCAGATTTGACACTCGTTTCTAGTTTACTCATAAGTTGAGCTACGAATACCGGATTAAGGCGTATGAGATGCCATATCGAAGCTTAAAGGATGAACAACAACTGTTATGAAGACATCCAGAACTGAAACTGGAGGCTTCAGTCCCAAATGAACCAAACACAATCGCTTACGAAATCTGGCCAATGCACAAATGGTCAGTTTTGAGTGCAAACTGTTTTCTATGCTGCACATGGTCAAAAGAGCTGAAAATTGGCAGTTAGATAGTTCATTCCAAATGGAACAACTTTTATGAAGGTCGGCAATCCAAATTTGGAACGGAAATTGGTCATCAGGACCAAAACAGATCTGACCAGAAAATGGTCATTTTCACGGGCAGGCCTTATTTGCTCGGCTATATCTCAGGTTCTATAAATCCGATTCATGAAATTCCAAGGGCGTTAGAAAGCTCTGATATAGAGCTATAAGTTTGGTGTTTTGGTCGCAAGCCCAAACAGCTTGTAACCTAGTCAAACGTGAAGCCAAAGTTCCAGTCGTAAACTGTCCGGATATAAGAACAGAACAGAATTTGACGGTCAAAACAGGTCTGAGTATTTCGTTTATAACTCAGGTTATACCACTCCGTTAATCCTGAACATTTACAGGGATATCCAGGACTTAAGGGGCTACAACAATGTAGAAGGCCTCTCAATCCAAATCCTAGCACAACTAAGTCAAAAATGCAGAAAACCAACCCAGAACCGTAATTGCAGGTTCCCAAATCACACAAAACTGTAATCAGTCCAAGTCAGGCTATACAGGTCCAAAAGCATTGATTCCAAAGGCATATGAAATCTAAGACATCAAGATACATTTCATCAGAAGACACCAACAACAAAATCCAAACCAATTCCAGTCGAAACAGACAATTACTATCGCCGTTCGGACATTCTGTTCACCAAAAACAGCAACAGTAAAAACGGCATAACTCACTCTATACTACTCCAAATTCCCTGAAATTTTGTAGGCACTTCAACCTCATCAATACCTACAACTTTCATGTTTTTAGCAAAGTCCAATTCGGCCTCTAGCTATGACCTAAAATTTCGGACAGAATGTTCAACCAAGAACCCTAATTTTCCAGAAATTCTTCCAAATTCAAAATTGATTGCATTTATCAACAATTCACACCTACAAGAGTCATTTTAAACCATTACCATTCATCATACAAGACCACAACATCCCATTCATATTAAACCAGCAAATTCATCATAAAATGGAAAACTTCACCAAAACTCTTCAAATCAAGAAATAAATCATATGTTCCATTACTCAAGCTACTTCTAAGCATAACATAAACATCATTAGGTGTAGAAGAGTGTTCTAGCATCACTTACCAAGTAACAAGAGAGATAGGGATTGTGGACACCTTAACTCTTCAAAACAACTTCACTAGACCACTCACTATCACTAAAAGGAAAGATTTTATGGAGTAAAATGGATGTAAGCAAATGTTTTTGGGTGATTTGCACCAAGTAGAAGCTTGAAAGTTGATGGAGTTCTCTTCCTTTTGGAGCTTGAGAGGGCCGGCTATGGTGAAGAAAGAATGAGGAAATTTTAATGAATTGTGAAGATATTTAACCTTTGGTCAAAAAAGTCAAAAAAATGTGAATAGTAACTCTTAAAGTAAAACCAATAAGAGGATGACACTTGTCACCTCATTAATGCCATCCTATCCTTTCTTTTCTCTCTCACATCAATCAAATCACCCCCTCTACTTATCTCCTAACACCCGATAAATTTTCCACAGTATCCGAAATTTAATCTTATTGGCCGAATTTTTCCGAACTTACCGCACTAGTGGGTCCCACATCCGATATACGTTCTTATTTTCTCAAAATCTAACCGATACTTGAAAAATCATCTAAAACCCATATTTACTCATAAAAATTATCCTGGAGATTTTTCTAATACAGAAAATGCGGAAAAAGGCGGGCGATAAAAACCCGAAACCACCCCACCGATTAACGAATAACCCTCATATCAGCTTACGAACGGACTGGGGCCTCACACCCACCTTCCCCTAAGGCGAACCAAAGAGGTTAGCGGACTGCCTGCCCAACTCTCATCAGTACTAACGAACAGTTACTTGTGATCTAACACGTTCCGGAAAAAATTAAAAGCGCGCTCAGACAAGCCAAAATCACAAAATAAGAAAACATGAAAATCGGAGTCGACATGAACCGAATCTGTCCAAGAACCGTCCAAACATCAATCAAACATGTACATCTTGCATTAAGCATTTACAAGCCAAAATAGCATACAAACGTGATCCTACCAGTTTATACATGTACGGTTTGCAAATTACCAATCAAAAGAGGAAACGGATCAAAATACATTTAGGGTTTCATTCATTCAGGAGCTACACAAAATGTATCTACATCTAGCTCAACTCAGCAACCAACTATCAAAGCCATTCCAAAAGTATTCAAATTCCTGTAAGGAAAACAAAAAGAATAGAGTGAGCTTACGCCCAGTGAGATACTATCACTCAAGCAACCAAGTGCATAAAAGCATAAGACTTTTCACCCCAATTCATTCAATAAAGAAGTAAACCAAGATCACACATTAATAAAATTGGTAAAAGGATACAGACGGCTCTCAAGAGTCCCTTTCCTCGCTTGTATACTTGATCGGACTTCATTGACCCTCCGTCAATGTTTACAAGTAACCAACCGTAGGCTCCACTTTACTTCCATTCCTTCCACCCAACATTCCCCCTACCGGGCCCGAACTCCAAACAGTATAAATTTGGTAATACTCGAGTATACCGGAATCGAGAGTCTCATACTACAAGATTCCATATAACAGTCCCCATGGCTCGTCAATTTTCACGACCAAGGCCTCGCCTGCTCGATTCAATCGACTACCAATGGGGTTGAGCTCAGTAGTAACAGTAATGGTCGTTGGATACTCGTCCAAACGACACCAAAGCCAGTATTTCATATACCATTTAAGTATCACAGGAAACAGTCATATTGAACAGAAAGTTGAGAGTGATCAAGTACACTCTCACTTCAATCAATGTCAACGGTGCACATAACATTCAAGGCATCAATTTCAAGTATAGCAAAGCCACATAATAACAAGCAAGTGAGTAGTACACTCACCAAACAAGTAAATGATATTTCATACACTTCCGCCCAAAGAGCGTCTTGAACCACCGTCACGCCCTAAAACATTCAAATAAGCACAATGAGACTCGAATACGAGTCATAAACCAAATCCACATACTACCAAAAATAAGGCTCCATTAGAACGTATAAGTACCAAAGTAAGCTAGTGAAAATTCGGAAATGAAAGTTAAGCCCTAAAACCCAAAAACAGTTTTGACGTCGTTTAGCGTATTTGACACAACCGGTACTACGATTATCAGATGGAGGTGCAATATACACCGTTTTGAAGTTAACAGAAAGGGCTACAATGTTGAAGAAGGCCACTCAGTCCAGTTTGTAGTGCAACTAAGTCAAAATTGCAATGTACCAAACCAGAACCGCATAAACAGGTTAGCAAACCGCATTCTGGTTAAACAACCATAATTCAGGCTACCAAAGTCCAATTCAAGTGATTCCAAAGCCATCCGAAAGCTAAGATACCAGGCTATATTTATTAAGAAGACATCAACAACCAAATCAGTAGTATTCCCAATCAAATTTACCAATTACCAAAGCTGATTACCAGGTTCGGACAGAAACAGGGCAGCAGGGGTATTTCCATCTTTTCATGGACTACGTTGCTCCGATTGGCATGAAATTTTGTAGACATCTATAAAATATCATTCCCTACAACTTTTATGTTTTAATCCAAGGCTAATTCAGCCTCTAACTGGGGGAAATAGTACCGGGAAGAATGGGTTCAATTGCAACCCTAATTTCCGAAATTTCCTTTCAAAGTGGAAATTTTCCGCAAATAGCCACAATTTACACTCTAAGGCTTCATTCTAAACCATTCCCAACCATCATCCATGGCTACACAATATTAATCATATGAAAACAGAAAAATCATGAATAAATATAAAACTTCACCAATTTCTACCAAAAATCATGAAACAACACCTAATATCATCACTTCATCTCACATAAGTCACTAATTAAGCATTATTGAGAAGAAAGAGAGGTCCCTTAGCTACTCACCTTAACAACCAAGAAAGGAGACCACTTAGCACCTTAGCCTTCCAAACAATTTCACAAATCACCTCACAACTACTAAGAGAAGGATTTTTGTGGAGAACTTTCAAGTTTAATTGGTTGGTTTGTTGGATTGAGCAAGGTTTGAGATGAAGAAAGTTGAAGAGTTTTTCCCTTGTCTCCCTAGCAAGGTTCGGCCAAGAGAAGCTTGAAATGAAGAGATTTTTTGGTCAATTTTTGGGTTTATTTGGTAAAATGGTGAATAGTGGTCAAAATGTAAGAATTACTCTCCAAGTGACACTTGTCACCACCACTAATGCATGGCTATCCTTTTGTCCCTCTCACCCTAATCCATTTAGTAACCTCTAGTTATTTCTTAACACCTGCTAAAATAAACCCGGTATCCAAAACTTGACTTAACTGGCCGAATTTTTCCAAACTTTCCGCACTAGCGGGTCCCACATCCGGTATACACTCTTAATTTCTCAAAAACTAACCGATACTAGAAAAATCATCTAAAAACTATATTTACTCATAAAAATTATTTAAAAATTTTTTCTAATAAAGAAAATGCATAAAAGGCGTGCAAATAAATAAAAGAAGGCCTAGAAATAAAGAAATTTACGGGTTCTCACATGAATGTTACTTGATGGGACGAGTGTGTACTTTATCGCACTTGCTCTCCTTTACTCGAACTTTACTTGCATTAAACTTGATTTTTTTAAAGTCGATTGGAGTGAATCTCATTAACAAAATATACTTGTTTTCGTGTGCATGTCATGTTATCGTGCGTTTCGTGTTGTCAAGTGGAGTGAACTTCCTCGACTTATGGGAACGCCCAATTCCCTTAGCCAATCTTGCAACTCGAGCCGACATAGGTTTGGTCGAGAAACTTGATAAACTAAGAGAATAACAAAACACAACTTGATCTTTTGAGATCTTGTTCAGCATACTCATGGAGTATCGCCCTTTTCGTGCGTGTTCTTAAAACAAAACTTGATCTCTTGAGGTCTTGTTCGGCATACTCGTCGAGTATCGCCCTTTTCGTGCGTGTTTGGTTACGGATCCGAGAGGGTGAAATGATGGATGGAGGAAGTAATAAGTGAAGTTTTCTACGGACATAATACCTACCCGAATGACGGAGTGTCATCACGATGGGGTATCGGATCGAGCCGTGGCGAAACATGTGGAAATTAGCTCCTGAGAGCTTCTGTATCCTACTCAAGTGTGTTTAGTTGTTAATCGTGAATTATTTGACTTTATAGCTTTATTCATGATATAAATGTTATTGATACTTGAACTACGTGCTTGCATGATTTTCTTGGCCTCACTGAGTATTGGCTCATCCCATTAGTTTGTTTTCCTTAACAGGAACTTGAATGGAAGAAGTTAAGAAAATGCCGACTTGAGGTACTTTTGTATTAATGTTTTGATTGTAATCGACTATACACTTTTGGATGTTGTATATTTTGGGGAAAGTGATTGCAAGATTGAAATTGTGATGTAAGGTTGAATATTTATGTATGAAAATGACTTCGAACCTTTTTTCCGATTTTCATTGTTAGTATAAGACTTTAAGTTTGAATTGGAATTGTCTTGAGTCCTGGCGAGAGTTGGGCAGGCGTCCCGCGGATATCCTTGGGTTCGCCCTTAAGAGAAGTGGGGGCGTCACACACTTCACCTTATAACTCCAGTGATCCCCTCGGTTTGTCTGGCCATCACCTTATCCCTCCAGTGGTAATACTCGAGTACACCGAAACGGTGGCCCAGGGTTCCAACCTATCCGACGAGCCCAGTCCTGGCTCGAGCAGGTTAGTAACCAAGGGCAGGATCCAGTTCAGTTTAGAGCTTACAACATGCACAAGTAATCAAGTAAATCGGTAAACGGTAGTAGTTCACGGTTAACGGTAGAAATTTACGATTAAACGGTAGAAATTTGTCATTTTAGTAGGTCAAGTGAGATAAAGTACACACTCGCCTTAAAACGGTGGACAGTTACATGGGAGCAATTATAGGGTGCACTTAACACTTAAGTACACAATAACTATGAAGTAAACATGTAGTAAAACTGGTCAAGCCACGTACACCTATAAGGAACACTCATAGAAATCAAGAGTGTAAAACATGAGCGAGGCAAGATCAAACGAGTTCCTCGGGATCCTCATGATCACCTGAAACATGTACAATTACAATTCACCTAGGTATTCAACCAAGGTCTAGTAGTATTCCCGCTACTCTCACTTAAGAGATAACGCGTTCAAATCGAATACAAATATCACTTAATAACTTAATCCACGAGGGTAGCATTTGAAATATCCAAAAATACATTAATCCAAGTCAAGTCATGTCCAAGATTCTCCAAGCTGAAGATTAAACAGATCTCTAAGTTATGGCACGAAAACCAAGAAAGATGGATATATTTACTTGGAAGTTTGGCCAAAGCATTTTGGGTATTACTAATTAAGTTTACAAGAAACCTTTCAAATCATTCTTTTAAAATACTTGTATAATTGCCAACTCTAGTACAATTATTGTAAGTCCCAAAGACAACCAAGAGGGGGGGTGAATTGGGTTATTCAAAATCTTAATCAGATTTAGACAATTTTTGCTAAATGAAAATTTCCTTCTTTTCTAGTAATGATCAACCAAGTAGATTAGAAGACAAGAGCTATATTGATCAGAAACACAAGTATAAACAAGCAATGAGAATTTTATTAAACAGAAAAGTAAATTTGGGGAATCAAACCAAGTGTCTACCAAGCTATCCTCAAACTTGAAGACCACACACTAGGAAGAGCAACTTCTCTTTGATGGAAGACGATCAACTAGATGTACAATGGAGGGAGCACTTCTTCCTTGCCCCAAGCCTCACTTAGTCAAGCTAAGAAGTTTTACAATCACTCAGAAAACCCTCAACAAAGCTACACTAAAGATCCTTTCAATCACAAAAAAAATGCTCACCAGAAATTCACACCACTTTAAAACAAATCTAGCTTTGGAGACTATTTTCTAGCTAAAATATCTCCTGAGATCTTGTAAACAAAGTGTGCAAAAGTCCCTACTTCGTTCAGACCAGTTTGATTTTAAAGGGAACCAGAAATGGGCTTCATCAATGCTTCCAACGGATAGAAGGCAGCTGAAGAGTCAACTAGCCGTTGGGGCTGTCGGACGTCCGACGATCAAATCATCGTCCGAACCAATCGTCCGATGGCATCCAAGTTGACGTTCGGACGTCCGATGCGTCTTGATCGTCCGACACCGCAGCGTCCGATCGTAGGCAGAGAGTTGGGAAGTCAGCTTGGAATTTTTCGGACGTCCGATGCGGTTGATGAGCGTCCGATGGCAAGCGTCCGATCCTTCCGGACGTCCGATGCTTCCTCACGAGTGTCCGACAGAGCTTCCTTCTTGATGCTCTTTATCCTTTCGGACGTCCGACAGATTCCTTTCGGCCGTCCGACGTGAGTATCCTGTTTTTGCTTCTTCTTTTGGTTGAAATGCATTTCATGACCTATTCATACCTGATTCTTTGATATGTAAAGACACTTATAATCGAAGAAGGTTAGATACATTTCAAAATACTTTGTGATCATCAAAACCAAGAATAACATTCTTCCCCTTTTTGATGATGACAAAACAAAGGTTTGAAATGAAATTTTATGATTGCAATGAAAACTTCCTCTTTCAAAATAGACAAGAACTCCCCCTGTCTTAGTGAATCACAAAATTTGAAAATTTTGGAAAACTCCCCCTCACAAAGCTGCC
>NW_020862501.1:0-21775 GCF_003713205.1 Coffea eugenioides | reverse complement strand
TCACAATCTCCCCTCCTTAAAAAGAATGTCGTCCTCAACATTCCATCTTGTACCAATCAAGTCGAGACATCCCGCAAAAATCACTCAAGCATTCCAAGTAAACACTAAGAGTCAAATCAAACCCACAGTCCGGCATCCTAAACTTCAAGCCTAGGATACACTACAGAGATCTGAAGCCTAAGCTCTGATACCAACTGTCACGGCCCCACCTCCCCCTAAGGCGAACCAGAGGGTTCGGCGGGCCGCCTGCCCAGCTCTCGCCGGGACTCAGTCGTTCACTACAATCCTCAATTGAATTTCAAGAAAAAACTTCAAATATTACATCAAATTCTCCAAAAATTACATGTCACAAATGCAGCGGAAACAATTCCCAACTATACATAAAATGATTCCAAATCCAAACTGTACACATAGACGGCATCCAATCACGCGCAAAGTACTACAAGCTTTCGTTCACTCTTGAGCCCTGTGGAGGGAAATAAACATTTTTGGGTTGAGCTAGAACTCAGCAGTAACAGAAAAATCAGGAATCCAAAATCGGTTTAACGAATATTTCTTTTCAAATGATGTCATAAATTCAAATTGATAAGTCCAAAAACAATTACGAACATTTACAAAACATCTAAAGTTTATGGAGTTGATTAAGAATTCAAGAAAACATTTACAATGGGAAAACGATAGTAACATTCATGAAAAAGATAGCTCGTTTCTCCTGTCATTCTATTGTTTTTTCATTTTAAATTGCAGTCATGTATTCCACCAACCTCCACCAACCACAAAGGTAAATATCGAGTATTACCAAAACGTTGGTCACCGCAGGTCCCTCATCGCCCGACCGAGTCCGTTTCTGGCTCGAGACGACCGGTAACAAGGGGCAATGGCCAGTTCAGCCCAAAAGGCTTACATTCATGCGCAAGTAGCATTTAATCATTTATCATGAAAATTTCACATTGATTTAGGTCGAGTGCGATAAAATACACACTCGCCTAGAAAGCTCGTTTTGGAAATCATTCAAAGAACGTAACACGTTAGCAATCAATAATACAAGTCATGAAGTCAAGAAAATATATCAAACAAGGAACACTTTCATATAAGCACGCATGATATGCAAGAAAACAGTTCAAAAGTAGCTTTGGAAACAGTTCAAAAGTAAATAATGTAAGAAACATTTCACAAGTACTTTGGAAATAGTTTAGGGTCACTCACCTCCACGGCTCCGAAACCATCCATCATGTATCATTGCCTTGCTCAAATCCAAGTCTTAAATCACAACTCAATGCAAACAAATCCCTTCAAAGTTCGGACAGCACTTCCCCTAAATTTCTTTACTTTTCCAGCCATCAAGGCTTCATTATTTCCTCATTCCAACCCAAAGGTACACACACAACAACAAGTTCATCCAATAGCTATTCAGCAAGCTCCAAGTAGTACAAAGACAAGTCAAGCTAGGGAAAAGTCCGGAAATGAAAGTTAAGCTCAAAACCAGAAAAACAGTTTTGACGTCATTTTGCGGTAATGGTGCCAAAAGCACTACAATGGTCGGATGAAGGTGCAAGACCCACCGTTTCGAATCTAAGAACCAGGGCTACAACAATGTAGAAGGTCACTCAGTCCAAATCCCAGCACAACTAGGTCAAAATGCAGAAAACCAACCCAGAACCGTAATTCCAGGTTCCCAAATCACACAAAACTGTAATTCGTCCAACTCAGTATACACAGGTCCAAATGCATTGATTCCAAAGGCATATGATAGCTAAGACATCAAGATACATTTCATCAGAAGACACCAACATCCAAATCCAAAGCAATTCCAGTCAAAACAGACGATTACAATCACAGTTCGCACATTCTGATCACCCAGAACAGCAACAGAAAAAACGACATATCTCACTCTACACTAATCCAAATGCCCTGAAATTTTGCAGGCACTTCAACCTCATCAATACCTACAACTTTCATGTTTTGAGCAAAGTCCAATTCGGCCTCCATCTAGGACCTAAAATTTCGGACAGAATGTTCATCACAAAACCCTTACTTTTCAATTTTTGGTCCAAAACAGAAATTGGTTGCATTTATCATCAATTCACACCTACTAGAGTCAAAGCCCCTTATTACCAACCATCAAAAACAACCACACCATCAAGATCATATAAAACCAGAAAATTCCTCAAAAAAATAAAAACTTAACCAAATCACTTCAAACCAAGAAATAAACCACAATTTCTAACACAATAGCCACCATTAGGCATAAATTCAACATCATTTAAGTATAAGGGAGTAGTCAAACATCACTTACCTAATAAACAAGAGATGTAGAGATGTTGGCCACCTAAGACCTTCAAACAAACTTCAATAGACCACTCACAAGCACCCAAAGGATAGATTTTATGGAGTAGAATCTAAGTTATGTGGTTGGTTTTGGAAGATTGAGTGAAATGGAAGCTAGAAAGTTGAAGAATTTTGTCTTTCTTCTTGCTAGAGAGGTTCGGCCATCAAGAGGTGAAAATGGTGAATTTTTGTGTTTTTTTTTTTGAAGATATTAACCACTTAGTCAAAATAGTCAAGAAAATGAATAGTAACTCTTAAGTAAAACCAATGAGATAGTGACACTTGTCACCACCATTAATGCAACTCTATCCTTTTGTCTCTCCAATAAAATATCTTAACACTTTGTAAAATAACATCACTTAATACAAAATTACAACAAGTTGTCAAAAATATAATGCATTTACCGCACTTGCGGGTCCCACGTCCAAAATACGCTTTTAATTTCTCAAAAACTAACCGATACTAGAAAAATCATTTTAAAACTATCTTTGCTCATAAACTTTATCTGGGGAATTTTTCTAATAAAGAAAATGAAGAAAATGCGGGCGATTAAATAAAATAAACCCTAGAAAATTAGAAAATTTCCGGGTTCTCAAACTCATTTTTTTTCGGGGCGTCACAATCTCCCCTCCTTAAAAGAATGTCGTCCTCGACATTCCCTCTTGTACCAATCAAGTCAAGACATCCCGCAAAAATCTCTCAAGAGTCAAATCAAACCCACAGTCCGGCATCCTAAACTTCAAGCCTAGGATACACTACAGAGATCTGAAGCCTAAGCTCTGATACCAACTGTCACGGCCCCACCTCCCCCTAAGGCGAACCAGAGGGTTCGGCGGGCCGCCTGCCCAGCTCTCGCCGGGACTCAGTCGTTCACTACAATCCTCAATTGAATTTCAAGATAAAACTTCAAATATTACATCAAATTCTCCAAAAATTACATGTCACAAATGCAGCGGAAACAATTCCCAACTATACATAAAATGATTCCAAATCCAAACTGTACAACATAACGGCCATCCAATCACGCGCACAAGTACTACAAGCCTTCCTTCGCTTTGAGCCCTGTGGAGGGAAATAAAACATTTTTGGGGTGAGCTAGAAGCTCAGCGAGTAACCAGAAAATCAGTAATCAAATCGGTTTAACAATATTTCTTTTCAATGATGTCATAAATCAAATGATAAGTCCAAAAACAATTACAACATTTACAAAACATTAAATATGGAGTATCAATAATTCAAGAAACATGTACAATGGAAAGCGATAGTAACATTCATGAAAAGATACGCTCGTTCTCCTGTCATTTCTTTTTTTTTTCATTTGAAATTGCATCATTTTCCACCAACCTCCACCAACCTACAAAGGTAATACTCGAGTATACCAAACGTTCACCCAGGTCCCTAATCGCCCGACCGAGTCCGTTTCTGGCTCGAGACGACCGGTAACAAGGGGCAATGGCCAGTTCAGCCCAAAAGGCTTACATTCATGCGCAAGTAGCATTTAATCATTTATCATGAAAATTTCACATTGATTTAGGTCGAGTGCGATAAAATACACACTCGCCTAGAAAGCTCGTTTTGGAAATCATTCAAAGAACGTAACACGTTAGCAATCAATAATACAAGTCATGAAGTCAAGGAAATATATCAAACAAGGAACACTTTCATATAAGCACGCATGATATGCAAGAAAACAGTTCAAAAGTAGCTTTGGAAACAGTTCAAAAGTAAATAATGTAAGAAACATTTCACAAGTACTTTGGAAATAGTTTAGGGTCACTCACCTCCACGGCTCCGAAACCATCCATCATGTATCATTGCCTTGCTCAAATCCAAGTCTTAAATCACAACTCAATGCAAACAAATCCCTTCAAAGTTCGGACAGCACTTCCCCTAAATTTCTTTACTTTTCCAGCCATCAAGGCTTCATTATTTCCTCATTCCAACCCAAAGGTACACACACAACAACAAGTTCATCCAATAGCTATTCAGCAAGCTCCAAGTAGTACAAAGACAAGTCAAGCTAGGGAAAAGTCCGGAAATGAAAGTTAAGCTCAAAACCAGAAAAACAGTTTTGACGTCATTTTGCGGTAATGGTGCCAAAAGCACTACAATGGTCGGATGAAGGTGCAAGACCCACCGTTTCGAATCTAAGAACCAGGGCTACAACAATGTAGAAGGTCACTCAGTCCAAATCCCAGCACAACTAGGTCAAAATGCAGAAAACCAACCCAGAACCGTAATTCCAGGTTCCCAAATCACACAAAACTGTAATTCGTCCAACTCAGTATACACAGGTCCAAATGCATTGATTCCAAAGGCATATGATAGCTAAGACATCAAGATACATTTCATCAGAAGACACCAACATCCAAATCCAAAGCAATTCCAGTCAAAACAGACGATTACAATCACAGTTCGCACATTCTGATCACCCAGAACAGCAACAGAAAAAACGACATATCTCACTCTACACTAATCCAAATGCCCTGAAATTTTGCAGGCACTTCAACCTCATCAATACCTACAACTTTCATGTTTTGAGCAAAGTCCAATTCGGCCTCCATCTAGGACCTAAAATTTCGGACAGAATGTTCATCACAAAACCCTTACTTTTCAATTTTTGGTCCAAAACAGAAATTGGTTGCATTTATCATCAATTCACACCTACTAGAGTCAAAGCCCCTTATTACCAACCATCAAAAACAACCACACCATCAAGATCATATAAAACCAGAAAATTCCTCAAAAAAATAAAAACTTAACCAAATCACTTCAAACCAAGAAATAAACCACAATTTCTAACACAATAGCCACCATTAGGCATAAATTCAACATCATTTAAGTATAAGGGAGTAGTCAAACATCACTTACCTAATAAACAAGAGATGTAGAGATGTTGGCCACCTAAGACCTTCAAACAAACTTCAATAGACCACTCACAAGCACCCAAAGGATAGATTTTATGGAGTAGAATCTAAGTTATGTGGTTGGTTTTGGAAGATTGAGTGAAATGGAAGCTAGAAAGTTGAAGAATTTTGTCTTTCTTCTTGCTAGAGAGGTTCGGCCATCAAGAGGTGAAAATGGTGAATTTTTGTGTTTTTTTTTTTGAAGATATTAACCACTTAGTCAAAATAGTCAAGAAAATGAATAGTAACTCTTAAGTAAAACCAATGAGATAGTGACACTTGTCACCACCATTAATGCAACTCTATCCTTTTGTCTCTCCAATAAAATATCTTAACACTTTGTAAAATAACATCACTTAATACAAAATTACAACAAGTTGTCAAAAATATAATGCATTTACCGCACTTGCGGGTCCCACGTCCAAAATACGCTTTTAATTTCTCAAAAACTAACCGATACTAGAAAAATCATTTTAAAACTATCTTTGCTCATAAACTTTATCTGGGGAATTTTTCTAATAAAGAAAATGAAGAAAATGCGGGCGATTAAATAAAATAAACCCTAGAAAATTAGAAAATTTCCGGGTTCTCAAACTCATTTTTTTTCGGGGCGTCACAATCTCCCCTCCTTAAAAGAATGTCGTCCTCGACATTCCCTCTTGTACCAATCAAGTCAAGACATCCCGCAAAAATCTCTCAAGAGTCAAATCAAACCCACAGTCCGGCATCCTAAACTTCAAGCCTAGGATACACTACAGAGATCTGAAGCCTAAGCTCTGATACCAACTGTCACGGCCCCACCTCCCCCTAAGGCGAACCAGAGGGTTCGGCGGGCCGCCTGCCCAGCTCTCGCCGGGACTCAGTCGTTCACTACAATCCTCAATTGAATTTCAAGATAAAACTTCAAATATTACATCAAATTCTCCAAAAATTACATGTCACAAATGCAGCGGAAACAATTCCCAACTATACATAAAATGATTCCAAATCCAAACTGTACAACATAACGGCCATCCAATCACGCGCACAAGTACTACAAGCCTTCCTTCGCTTTGAGCCCTGTGGAGGGAAATAAAACATTTTTGGGGTGAGCTAGAAGCTCAGCGAGTAACCAGAAAATCAGTAATCAAATCGGTTTAACAATATTTCTTTTCAATGATGTCATAAATCAAATGATAAGTCCAAAAACAATTACAACATTTACAAAACATTAAATATGGAGTATTAATAATTCAAGAAACATGTACAATGGAAAGCGATAGTAACATTCATGAAAAGATACGCTCGTTCTCCTGTCATTTCTTTTTTTTTTCATTTGAAATTGCATCATTTTCCACCAACCTCCACCAACCTACAAAGGTAATACTCGAGTATACCAAACGTTCACCCAGGTCCCTAATCGCCCGACCGAGTCCGTTTCTGGCTCGAGACGACCGGTAACAAGGGGCAATGGCCAGTTCAGCCCAAAAGGCTTACATTCATGCGCAAGTAGCATTTAATCATTTATCATGAAAATTTCACATTGATTTAGGTCGAGTGCGATAAAATACACACTCGCCTAGAAAGCTCGTTTTGGAAATCATTCAAAGAACGTAACACGTTAGCAATCAATAATACAAGTCATGAAGTCAAGGAAATATATCAAACAAGGAACACTTTCATATAAGCACGCATGATATGCAAGAAAACAGTTCAAAAGTAGCTTTGGAAACAGTTCAAAAGTAAATAATGTAAGAAACATTTCACAAGTACTTTGGAAATAGTTTAGGGTCACTCACCTCCACGGCTCCGAAACCATCCATCATGTATCATTGCCTTGCTCAAATCCAAGTCTTAAATCACAACTCAATGCAAACAAATCCCTTCAAAGTTCGGACAGCACTTCCCCTAAATTTCTTTACTTTTCCAGCCATCAAGGCTTCATTATTTCCTCATTCCAACCCAAAGGTACACACACAACAACAAGTTCATCCAATAGCTATTCAGCAAGCTCCAAGTAGTACAAAGACAAGTCAAGCTAGGGAAAAGTCCGGAAATGAAAGTTAAGCTCAAAACCAGAAAAACAGTTTTGACGTCATTTTGCGGTAATGGTGCCAAAAGCACTACAATGGTCGGATGAAGGTGCAAGACCCACCGTTTCGAATCTAAGAACCAGGGCTACAACAATGTAGAAGGTCACTCAGTCCAAATCCCAGCACAACTAGGTCAAAATGCAGAAAACCAACCCAGAACCGTAATTCCAGGTTCCCAAATCACACAAAACTGTAATTCGTCCAACTCAGTATACACAGGTCCAAATGCATTGATTCCAAAGGCATATGATAGCTAAGACATCAAGATACATTTCATCAGAAGACACCAACATCCAAATCCAAAGCAATTCCAGTCAAAACAGACGATTACAATCACAGTTCGCACATTCTGATCACCCAGAACAGCAACAGAAAAAACGACATATCTCACTCTACACTAATCCAAATGCCCTGAAATTTTGCAGGCACTTCAACCTCATCAATACCTACAACTTTCATGTTTTGAGCAAAGTCCAATTCGGCCTCCATCTAGGACCTAAAATTTCGGACAGAATGTTCATCACAAAACCCTTACTTTTCAATTTTTGGTCCAAAACAGAAATTGGTTGCATTTATCATCAATTCACACCTACTAGAGTCAAAGCCCCTTATTACCAACCATCAAAAACAACCACACCATCAAGATCATATAAAACCAGAAAATTCCTCAAAAAAATAAAAACTTAACCAAATCACTTCAAACCAAGAAATAAACCACAATTTCTAACACAATAGCCACCATTAGGCATAAATTCAACATCATTTAAGTATAAGGGAGTAGTCAAACATCACTTACCTAATAAACAAGAGATGTAGAGATGTTGGCCACCTAAGACCTTCAAACAAACTTCAATAGACCACTCACAAGCACCCAAAGGATAGATTTTATGGAGTAGAATCTAAGTTATGTGGTTGGTTTTGGAAGATTGAGTGAAATGGAAGCTAGAAAGTTGAAGAATTTTGTCTTTCTTCTTGCTAGAGAGGTTCGGCCATCAAGAGGTGAAAATGGTGAATTTTTGTGTTTTTTTTTTTGAAGATATTAACCACTTAGTCAAAATAGTCAAGAAAATGAATAGTAACTCTTAAGTAAAACCAATGAGATAGTGACACTTGTCACCACCATTAATGCAACTCTATCCTTTTGTCTCTCCAATAAAATATCTTAACACTTTGTAAAATAACATCACTTAATACAAAATTACAACAAGTTGTCAAAAATATAATGCATTTACCGCACTTGCGGGTCCCACGTCCAAAATACGCTTTTAATTTCTCAAAAACTAACCGATACTAGAAAAATCATTTTAAAACTATCTTTGCTCATAAACTTTATCTGGGGAATTTTTCTAATAAAGAAAATGAAGAAAATGCGGGCGATTAAATAAAATAAACCCTAGAAAATTAGAAAATTTCCGGGTTCTCAAACTCATTTTTTTTCGGGGCGTCACAATCTCCCCTCCTTAAAAGAATGTCGTCCTCGACATTCCCTCTTGTACCAATCAAGTCAAGACATCCCGCAAAAATCTCTCAAGAGTCAAATCAAACCCACAGTCCGGCATCCTAAACTTCAAGCCTAGGATACACTACAGAGATCTGAAGCCTAAGCTCTGATACCAACTGTCACGGCCCCACCTCCCCCTAAGGCGAACCAGAGGGTTCGGCGGGCCGCCTGCCCAGCTCTCGCCGGGACTCAGTCGTTCACTACAATCCTCAATTGAATTTCAAGATAAAACTTCAAATATTACATCAAATTCTCCAAAAATTACATGTCACAAATGCAGCGGAAACAATTCCCAACTATACATAAAATGATTCCAAATCCAAACTGTACAACATAACGGCCATCCAATCACGCGCACAAGTACTACAAGCCTTCCTTCGCTTTGAGCCCTGTGGAGGGAAATAAAACATTTTTGGGGTGAGCTAGAAGCTCAGCGAGTAACCAGAAAATCAGTAATCAAATCGGTTTAACAATATTTCTTTTCAATGATGTCATAAATCAAATGATAAGTCCAAAAACAATTACAACATTTACAAAACATTAAATATGGAGTATTAATAATTCAAGAAACATGTACAATGGAAAGCGATAGTAACATTCATGAAAAGATACGCTCGTTCTCCTGTCATTTCTTTTTTTTTTCATTTGAAATTGCATCATTTTCCACCAACCTCCACCAACCTACAAAGGTAATACTCGAGTATACCAAACGTTCACCCAGGTCCCTAATCGCCCGACCGAGTCCGTTTCTGGCTCGAGACGACCGGTAACAAGGGGCAATGGCCAGTTCAGCCCAAAAGGCTTACATTCATGCGCAAGTAGCATTTAATCATTTATCATGAAAATTTCACATTGATTTAGGTCGAGTGCGATAAAATACACACTCGCCTAGAAAGCTCGTTTTGGAAATCATTCAAAGAACGTAACACGTTAGCAATCAATAATACAAGTCATGAAGTCAAGGAAATATATCAAACAAGGAACACTTTCATATAAGCACGCATGATATGCAAGAAAACAGTTCAAAAGTAGCTTTGGAAACAGTTCAAAAGTAAATAATGTAAGAAACATTTCACAAGTACTTTGGAAATAGTTTAGGGTCACTCACCTCCACGGCTCTGAAACCATCCATCATGTATCATTGCCTTGCTCAAATCCAAGTCTTAAATCACAACTCAATGCAAACAAATCCCTTCAAAGTTCGGACAGCACTTCCCCTAAATTTCTTTACTTTTCCAGCCATCAAGGCTTCATTATTTCCTCATTCCAACCCAAAGGTACACACACAACAACAAGTTCATCCAATAGCTATTCAGCAAGCTCCAAGTAGTACAAAGACAAGTCAAGCTAGGGAAAAGTCCGGAAATGAAAGTTAAGCTCAAAACCAGAAAAACAGTTTTGACGTCATTTTGCGGTAATGGTGCCAAAAGCACTACAATGGTCGGATGAAGGTGCAAGACCCACCGTTTCGAATCTAAGAACCAGGGCTACAACAATGTAGAAGGTCACTCAGTCCAAATCCCAGCACAACTAGGTCAAAATGCAGAAAACCAACCCAGAACCGTAATTCCAGGTTCCCAAATCACACAAAACTGTAATTCGTCCAACTCAGTATACACAGGTCCAAATGCATTGATTCCAAAGGCATATGATAGCTAAGACATCAAGATACATTTCATCAGAAGACACCAACATCCAAATCCAAAGCAATTCCAGTCAAAACAGACGATTACAATCACAGTTCGCACATTCTGATCACCCAGAACAGCAACCGAAAAAACGACATATCTCACTCTACACTAATCCAAATGCCCTGAAATTTTGCAGGCACTTCAACCTCATCAATACCTACAACTTTCATGTTTTGAGCAAAGTCCAATTCGGCCTCCATCTAGGACCTAAAATTTCGGACAGAATGTTCATCACAAAACCCTTACTTTTCAATTTTTGGTCCAAAACAGAAATTGGTTGCATTTATCATCAATTCACACCTACTAGAGTCAAAGCCCCTTATTACCAACCATCAAAAACAACCACACCATCAAGATCATATAAAACCAGAAAATTCCTCAAAAAAATAAAAACTTAACCAAATCACTTCAAACCAAGAAATAAACCACAATTTCTAACACAATAGCCACCATTAGGCATAAATTCAACATCATTTAAGTATAAGGGAGTAGTCAAACATCACTTACCTAATAAACAAGAGATGTAGAGATGTTGGCCACCTAAGACCTTCAAACAAACTTCAATAGACCACTCACAAGCACCCAAAGGATAGATTTTATGGAGTAGAATCTAAGTTATGTGGTTGGTTTTGGAAGATTGAGTGAAATGGAAGCTAGAAAGTTGAAGAATTTTGTCTTTCTTCTTGCTAGAGAGGTTCGGCCATCAAGAGGTGAAAATGGTGAATTTTTGTGTTTTTTTTTTTGAAGATATTAACCACTTAGTCAAAATAGTCAAGAAAATGAATAGTAACTCTTAAGTAAAACCAATGAGATAGTGACACTTGTCACCACCATTAATGCAACTCTATCCTTCTGTCTCTCCAATAAAATATCTTAACACTTTGTAAAATAACATCACTTAATACAAAATTACAACAAGTTGTCAAAAATATAATGCATTTACCGCACTTGCGGGTCCCACGTCCAAAATACGCTTTTAATTTCTCAAAAACTAACCGATACTAGAAAAATCATTTTAAAACTATCTTTGCTCATAAACTTTATCTGGGAATTTTTCTAATAAAGAAAATGAAGAAAATGCGGGCGATTAAATAAAATAAACCCTAGAAAATTAGAAAATTTCCGGGTTCTCAAACTCATTTTTTTTCGGGGCGTCACAATCTCCCCTCCTTAAAAGAATGTCGTCCTCGACATTCCCTCTTGTACCAATCAAGTCAAGACATCCCGCAAAAATCTCTCTCAAGAGTCAAATCAAACCCACAGTCCGGCATCCTAAAGAATGGTTCCTCGACATTCCCTTCTTGTACCAATTCAAGTCAGACATCCCGCCAAAAATCTCTTAAGATGTCAAATCAACCCCACAGTCCGGCATCCTAAACTTCAAGCCTAGGATACACTACAGAGATCTGAAGCCTAAGCTCTGATACCAACTGTCACGGCCCCACCTCCCCCTAAGGCGAACCAGAGGGTTCGGCGGGCCGCCTGCCCAGCTCTCGCCGGGACTCAGTCGTTCACTACAATCCTCAATTGAATTTCAAGATAAAACTTCAAATATTACATCAAATTCTCCAAAAATTACATGTCACAAATGCAGCGGAAACAATTCCCAACTATACATAAAATGATTCCAAATCCAAACTGTACAACATAACGGCCATCCAATCACGCACACAAGTACTACAAGCCTTCCTTCGCTTTGAGCCCTGTGGAGGGAAATAAAACATTTTTGGGGTGAGCTAGAAGCTCAGCGAGTAACCAGAAAATCAGTAATCAAATCGGTTTAACAATATTTCTTTTCAATGATGTCATAAATCAAATGATAAGTCCAAAAACAATTACAACATTTACAAAACATTAAATATGGAGTATTAATAATTCAAGAAACATGTACAATGGAAAGCGATAGTAACATTCATGAAAAGATACGCTCGTTCTCCTGTCATTTCTTTTTTTTTTCATTTGAAATTGCATCATTTTCCACCAACCTCCACCAACCTACAAAGGTAATACTCGAGTATACCAAACGTTCACCCAGGTCCCTAATCGCCCGACCGAGTCCGTTTCTGGCTCGAGACGACCGGTAACAAGGGGCAATGGCCAGTTCAGCCCAAAAGGCTTACATTCATGCGCAAGTAGCATTTAATCATTTATCATGAAAATTTCACATTGATTTAGGTCGAGTGCGATAAAATACACACTCGCCTAGAAAGCTCGTTTTGGAAATCATTCAAAGAACGTAACACGTTAGCAATCAATAATACAAGTCATGAAGTCAAGGAAATATATCAAACAAGGAACACTTTCATATAAGCACGCATGATATGCAAGAAAACAGTTCAAAAGTAGCTTTGGAAACAGTTCAAAAGTAAATAATGTAAGAAACATTTCACAAGTACTTTGGAAATAGTTTAGGGTCACTCACCTCCACGGCTCCGAAACCATCCATCATGTATCATTGCCTTGCTCAAATCCAAGTCTTAAATCACAACTCAATGCAAACAAATCCCTTCAAAGTTCGGACAGCACTTCCCCTAAATTTCTTTACTTTTCCAGCCATCAAGGCTTCATTATTTCCTCATTCCAACCCAAAGGTACACACACAACAACAAGTTCATCCAATAGCTATTCAGCAAGCTCCAAGTAGTACAAAGACAAGTCAAGCTAGGGAAAAGTCCGGAAATGAAAGTTAAGCTCAAAACCAGAAAAACAGTTTTGACGTCATTTTGCGGTAATGGTGCCAAAAGCACTACAATGGTCGGATGAAGGTGCAAGACCCACCGTTTCGAATCTAAGAACCAGGGCTACAACAATGTAGAAGGTCACTCAGTCCAAATCCCAGCACAACTAGGTCAAAATGCAGAAAACCAACCCAGAACCGTAATTCCAGGTTCCCAAATCACACAAAACTGTAATTCGTCCAACTCAGTATACACAGGTCCAAATGCATTGATTCCAAAGGCATATGATAGCTAAGACATCAAGATACATTTCATCAGAAGACACCAATATCCAAATCCAAAGCAATTCCAGTCAAAACAGACGATTACAATCACAGTTCGCACATTCTGATCACCCAGAACAGCAACATAAAAAACGACATATCTCACTCTACACTAATCCAAATGCCCTGAAATTTTGCAGGCACTTCAACCTCATCAATACCTACAACTTTCATGTTTTGAGAAAAGTCCAATTCGGCCTCCATCTAGGACCTAAAATTTCGGACAGAATGTTCATCACAAAACCCTTACTTTTCAATTTTTGGTCCAAAACAGAAATTGGTTGCATTTATCATCAATTCACACCTACTAGAGTCAAAGCCCCTTATTACCAACCATCAAAAACAACCACACCATCAAGATCATATAAAACCAGAAAATTCCTCAAAAAAATAAAAACTTAACCAAATCACTTCAAACCAAGAAATAAACCACAATTTCTAACACAATAGCCACCATTAGGCATAAATTCAACATCATTTAAGTATAAGGGAGTAGTCAAACATCACTTACCTAATAAACAAGAGATGTAGAGATGTTGGCCACCTAAGACCTTCAAACAAACTTCAATAGACCACTCACAAGCACCCAAAGGATAGATTTTATGGAGTAGAATCTAAGTTATGTGGTTGGTTTTGGAAGATTGAGTGAAATGGAAGCTAGAAAGTTGAAGAATTTTGTCTTTCTTCTTGCTAGAGAGGTTCGGCCATCAAGAGGTGAAAATGGTGAATTTTTGTGTTTTTTTTTTTGAAGATATTAACCACTTAGTCAAAATAGTCAAGAAAATGAATAGTAACTCTTAAGTAAAACCAATGAGATAGTGACACTTGTCACCACCATTAATGCAACTCTATCCTTTTGTCTCTCCAATAAAATATCTTAACACTTTGTAAAATAACATCACTTAATACAAAATTACAACAAGTTGTCAAAAATATAATGCATTTACCGCACTTGCGGGTCCCACGTCCAAAATACGCTTTTAATTTCTCAAAAACTAACCGATACTAGAAAAATCATTTTAAAACTATCTTTGCTCATAAACTTTATCTGGGGAATTTTTCTAATAAAGAAAATGAAGAAAATGCGGGCGATTAAATAAAATAAACCCTAGAAAATTAGAAAATTTCCGGGTTCTCAAACTCATTTTTTTTCGGGGCGTCACAATCTCCCCTCCTTAAAAGAATGTCGTCCTCGACATTCCCTCTTGTACCAATCAAGTCAAGACATCCCGCAAAAATCTCTCAAGAGTCAAATCAAACCCACAGTCCGGCATCCTAAACTTCAAGCCTAGGATACACTACAGAGATCTGAAGCCTAAGCTCTGATACCAACTGTCACGGCCCCACCTCCCCCTAAGGCGAACCAGAGGGTTCGGCGGGCCGCCTGCCCAGCTCTCGCCGAGACTCAGTCGTTCACTACAATCCTCAATTGAATTTCAAGATAAAACTTCAAATATTACATCAAATTCTCAAAAAATTACATGTCACAAATGCAGCGGAAACAATTTCCAACTATACATAAAATGATTCCAAATCCAAACTGTACAACATAACGGCCATCCAATCACGCGCACAAGTACTACAAGCCTTCCTTCGCTTTGAGCCCTGTGGAGGGAAATAAAACATTTTTGGGGTGAGCTAGAAGCTCAGCGAGTAACCAGAAAATCAGTAATCAAATCGGTTTAACAATATTTCTTTTCAATGATGTCATAAATCAAATGATAAGTCCAAAAACAATTACAACATTTACAAAACATTAAAATGGAGTATCAATAATTCAAGAAACATGTACAATGGAAAGCGATAGTAACATTCATGAAAAGATACGCTCGTTCTCCTGTCATTTCCTTTTTTTTTTCATTTGAAATTGCATCATTTTCCACCAACCTCCACCAACCTACAAAGGTAATACTCGAGTATACCAAACGTTCACCCAGGTCCCTAATCGCCCGACCGAGTCCGTTTCTGGCTCGAGACGACCGATAACAAGGGGCAATGGCCAGTTCAGCCCAAAAGGCTTACATTCATGCGCAAGTAGCATTTAATCATTTATCATGAAAATTTCACATTGATTTAGGTCGAGTGCGATAAAATACACACTCGCCTAGAAAGCTCGTTTTGGAAATCATTCAAAGAACGTAACACGTTAGCAATCAATAATACAAGTCATGAAGTCAAGGAAATATATCAAACAAGGAACACTTTCATATAAGCACGCATGATATGCAAAAAAACAGTTCAAAAGTAGCTTTGGAAACAGTTCAAAAGTAAATAATGTAAGAAACATTTCACAAGTACTTTGGAAATAGTTTAGGGTCACTCACCTCCACGGCTCCGAAACCATCCATCATGTATCATTGCCTTGCTCAAATCCAAGTCTTAAATCACAACTCAATGCAAACAAATCCCTTCAAAGTTCGGACAGCACTTCCCCTAAATTTCTTTACTTTTCCAGCCATCAAGGCTTCATTATTTCCTCATTCCAACCCAAAGGTACACACACAACAACAAGTTCATCCAATAGCTATTCAGCAAGCTCCAAGTAGTACAAAGACAAGTCAAGCTAGGGAAAAGTCCGGAAATGAAAGTTAAGCTCAAAACCAGAAAAACAGTTTTGACGTCATTTTGCGGTAATGGTGCCAAAAGCACTACAATGGTCGGATGAAGGTGCAAGACCCAGCGTTTCGAATCTAAGAACCAGGGCTACAACAATGTAGAAGGTCACTCAGTCCAAATCCCAGCACAACTAGGTCAAAATGCAGAAAACCAACCCAGAACCGTAATTCCAGGTTCCCAAATCACACCAAACGTAATTCGTCAACTTCAGGTATACCACAGGGTCCAAATGCCATGATTTTCCAAAGGCATATGATAGCTTAAGACATCAAGAGTACTTTCTATCAGAAGACAGCCAACATCCAAATCCAAAGGAAAATTCCAGTCAAAAAACAGACGATTACAATCACAGTTTCGCACATTCTGATCACCCAGAACAGCAAACAGAAAAATACAGACATATCTCACTCTACACGTAATCTTAAATGCCTGGAAATTTTTGGCAGGCACTTCAACCTCATTTCGAATACTACAACTTTCATGTTTGGAGAAAGTTCCAATTCGCCCTCCATCTAGGACCTAAAAATTTCGGACAGAATGTTCCATCACAAAAACCGCTTACTTTCATTTTTGGTCCAAACAGAGATTGGTTGCTTTATCATCAATGCACACCTACTAGAGTCAAAAAGCCCCCCTTATTACCAACCATCAAAAACAACCACACCATCAAGATCATATAAAACCAGAAAATTCCTCAAAAAAATAAAAACTTAACCAAATCACTTCAAACCAAGAAATAAACCACAATTTCTAACACAATAGCCACCATTAGGCATAAATTCAACATCATTTAAGTATAAGGGAGTAGTCAAACATCACTTACCTAATAAACAAGAGATGTAGAGATGTTGGCCACCTAAGACCTTCAAACAAACTTCAATAGACCACTCACAAGCACCCAAAGGATAGATTTTATGGAGTAGAATCTAAGTTATGTGGTTGGTTTTGGAAGATTGAGTGAAATGGAAGCTAGAAAGTTGAAGAATTTTGTCTTTCTTCTTGCTAGAGAGGTTCGGCCATCAAGAGGTGAAAATGGTGAATTTTTGTGTTTTTTTTTTTTGAAGATATTAACCACTTAGTCAAAATAGTCAAGAAAATGAATAGTAACTCTTAAGTAAAACCAATGAGATAGTGACACTTGTCACCACCATTAATGCAACTCTATCCTTTTGTCTCTCCAGTAAAATATCTTAACACTTTGTAAAATAACATCATTTAATACAAAATTACAACAAGTTGTCAAAAATATAATGCATTTACCGCACTTGCGGGTCCCACGTCCAAAATACGCTTTTAATTTCTCAAAAACTAACCGATACTAGAAAAATCATTTTAAAACTATCTTTGCTCATAAACTTTATCTGGGGAATTTTTCTAATAAAGAAAATGAAGAAAATGCGGGCGATTAAATAAAATAAACCCTAGAAAATTAGAAAATTTCCGGGTTCTCAAACTCATTTTTTTTCGGGGCGTCACAATCTCCCCTCCTTAAAAGAATGTCGTCCTCGACATTCCCTCTTGTACCAATCAAGTCAAGACATCCCGCAAAAATCTCTCAAGAGTCAAATCAAACCCACAGTCTGGCATCCTAAACTTCAAGCCTAGGATACACTACAGAGATCTGAAGCCTAAGCTCTGATACCAACTGTCACGGCCCCACCTCCCCCTAAGGCGAACCAGAGGGTTCGGCGGGCCGCCTGCCCAGCTCTCGCCGGGACTCAGTCGTTCACTACAATCCTCAATTGAATTTCAAGATAAAACTTCAAATATTACATCAAATTCTCCAAAAATTACATGTCACAAATGCAGCGGAAACAATTCCCAAATATACATAAAATGATTCCAAATCCAAACTGTACAACATAACGGCCATCCAATCACGCGCACAAGTACTACAAGCCTTCCTTCGCTTTGAGCCCTGTGGAGGGAAATAAAACATTTTTGGGGTGAGCTAGAAGCTCAGCGAGTAACCAGAAAATCAGTAATCAAATCGGTTTAACAATATTTCTTTTCAATGATGTCATAAATCAAATGATAAGTCCAAAAACAATTACAACATTTACAAAACATTAAACATGGAGTATTAATAATTCAAGAAACATGTACAATGGAAAGCGATAGTAACATTCATGAAAAGATACGCTCGTTCTCCTGTCATTTCTTTTTTTTTTTCATTTGAAATTGCATCATTTTCCACCAACCTCCACCAACCTACAAAGGTAATACTCGAGTATACAAACGTCATCCCAGGTCCTAATCGCGCCGACCGAGTCCGTTTCTGGCTCGAGACGACGGTAAAAGGTGGCAATGGCCAGTTCAGCCCAAAAAGGCCCTTACATTCATGCGCAAAGTAGCATTTTAATCATTTATCATGAAAATTTGCACATTATTTAGGGTCGAGTGCGATAAAATACACAACTCGCCTAGAAAGCTCGTTTTGGAAATCATTCAAAGACGTAACACGTTAGCAATCAATAAATACAAGCTTCATGAAGTCAAGGAAATATATTCAAACAAGGAACACTTTCATATAAGCACGCATGATATGCAAGAAAACAGTTCAAAAGTAGCTTTGGAAACAGTTCAAAAGTGAATAATGTAAGAAAACATTTCACAAAAGTACTTTGCGAAACTAAGATTTAGGGTCACTCACCTCCACGGCTTCCGAAACCACTCCATCATGTATTCATTGCCTGCTCAAATCCAAGTCTTTAAATTCACAACTCAATGCAAACAAATCCCTTCAAAGTTCGGACAGCACTTCCCTAAATTTCTTTAAACTTTTTCCAGCCATCAAGGCGCTTCATTATTTCTCATTCCAACCCAAAGGTACACACACAACAACAAGTTCATCCAATAGCTATTCAACAAGCTCCAAGTAGTACAAAGACAAGTCAAGCTAGGGAAAAGTCCGGAAATGAAAGTTAAGCTCAAAACCAGAAAAACAGTTTTGACGTCATTTTGCGGTAATGGTGCCAAAAGCACTACAATGGTTGGATGAAGGTGCAAGACCCACCGTTTCGAAGCTAAGAACCAGGGCTACAACAATGTAGAAGGTCACTCAGTCCAAATCCCAGCACAACTAGGTCAAAATGCAGAAAACCAACCCAGAACCGTAATTCCAGGTTCCCAAATCACACAAAACTGTAATTCGTCCAACTCAGTATACACAGGTCCAAATGCATTGATTCCAAAGGCATATGATAGCTAAGACATCAAGATACATTTCTTCAGAAGACACCAATATCCAAATCCAAAGCAATTCCAGTCAAAACAGACGATTACAATCACAGTTCGCACATTCTGATCACCCAGAACAGCAACATAAAAAACGACATATCTCACTCTACACTAATCCAAATGCCCTGAACTTTTGTAGGCACTTCAACCTCATCAATACCTACAACTTTCATGTTTTGAGAAAAGTCCAATTCAGCCTCCATCTAGGACCTAAAATTTCGGACAGAATGTTCATCACAAAACCCTTACTTTTCAATTTTTGGTCCAAAACAGAAATTGGTTGCATTTATCATCAATTCACACCTACTAGAGTCAAAGCCCCTTGATTACCAACCACCAAAACAACCACACCATCAAGTCATATAAAACCAGAAATTTCCTCAAAAAAAAAAACTTAACGCAAATCACTTCAAACAAGAAATAAACACAATTTCTACACAATAGCCACTATTAGCATAAATTCAACATCTTTAAGTATAGAGTAGTCAAACATCACTTACCTAAGTAAACAAGAGATGTAGAGATGTGGCCACCTCAAGACCTTTCAAACAAACTCAATAGACCACTCACAGCACCCAAAGGATAGATTTTTATGCGAGTAGAATCTAAGTTAGTGGTTGGTTTGGAAGATTGAGTGAAATGGAAGCTAGAAGAGTGAAGAAATTTTGTCTTTCTTCTTGCTAGAGAGGTTTCGGCCATCAAGAGGTGAAGAATGGTGAATTTTTTGTTTTTTTTTTTTGAAGATATTAACCACTTAGTCAAAATAGTCAAGAAAGATGAATAGTAACTCTTAAGTAAAACCAATGAGATAGTGACACTTTGTCACCGTGTGTGCAACTCTTATTCCCCTTTTTGTCTCTCCATAAAATATTCTTAACACTTGTAAAATAACATCACTTATACAAAAGATTACAACAAGTTTGGTCAAAGAATATAATGCATTTACCGCACTTGCGGGTCCCACGTCCAAAATACGCTTTTAAATTCTCAAAAAAACTAACCGGGCATACTAGAAAAATCATTTTAGAAACTATCTTTGCTCATAAACTTTATCTGGGGAAATTTTCTAATAAAGAAATTGTTGAAAAGGAGGGCGATTAAACAAAATAACCCTAGAAAATTAGAAAATTTTTCGGGTTCTCACACTCGTACTTTTCAGGGCGTCACAAACTCCCCTCCTTAAAAGCATGTCGTCCTCGACATTCCATCTTGTACCACTCATGTCAAGACATTTCCCGCAAAAATCTCGCTCAAGAGTCAAAATCAAAACCCACAGGTCCGGCATCCTAAACTTCAAGCTAGGATACACTACAGAGATCTGAAGCCTAAGCTCTGATACCAACTGTCACGGCCCCACCTCCCCCTAAGGCGAACCAGAGGGTTCGGCGGGCCGCCTGCCCAGCTCTCGCCGGGACTCAGTCGTTCACTACAATCCTCAATTGAATTTCAAGATAAAACTTCAAATATTACATCAAATTCTCCAAAAATTACATGTCACAAAATGCAGCGGAAACAATTCCCAACTATACATAAAATGATTCCAAATCCAAACTGTACAACATAACGGCCATCCAATCACGCGCACAAGTACTACAAGCCTTCCTTCGCTTTGAGCCCTGTGGAGGGAAATAAAACATTTTTGGGGTGAGCTAGAAGCTCAGCGAGTAACCAGAAAATCAGTAATCAAATCGGTTTAACAATATTTCTTTTCAATGATGTCATAAATCAAATGATAAGTCCAAAAACAATTACAACATTTACAAAACATTAAATATGGAGTATCAATAATTCAAGAAACATGTACAATGGAAAGTGATAGTAACATTCATGAAAAGATACGCCCGTTCTCCTGTCATTTCCTTTTTTTTTTCATTTGAAATTGCATCATTTTCCACCAACCTCCACCAACCTAACAAAGGTAATTACTCGAGTTATTACCAAACGTTCACCCAGGTCCCTAATCGCCCGACCGAGTCCGTTTCATGGGCTCGCAGACGACCGGTAACAAGGGCAATGGCCAGTTCAAGCCCAATAAGGCTTACATTCATGCCGCAAGTAGCATTTAATCATTTTATCATGGAAAATTTCACATTGATTTAGGTAGAGTGCGATAAAATACACACTCGCCTAGAAAGCTCATTTTGGAAATCATTCAAAGCACGTAACACATTATCAATCAATAATACAAGTCATGAAGTCAAGGAAATATATAAAACAAGGAACACTTTCATATAAGCACGCATGATATGCAAGAAAACAGTTCAAAAGTAGCTTTGGAAACAATTCAAAAGTAAATAATGTAAGAAACATTTCACAAGTACTTTGGAAATAGTTTAGGGTCACTCACCACCACGGCTCCGAAACCATCCATCATGTATCATTGCCTTGCTCAAATCCAAGTCTTAAATCACAAACTCAAT
>NW_020862500.1:0-37237 GCF_003713205.1 Coffea eugenioides | reverse complement strand
GTGACATGGTCATCATCAAACCATCTTCTAGAAGTAGGATGTGTTGTTTGAGATCCTCTAGCAAGGAAATGACCTCATACATGTTTGGTTTTAGATCTGAGCGGGTGTTGCGTGGGGTGGAGGTAGTAAGTTGGAGCACTACAGTGGTGTTTACTACGTGGTTGACGGGCAGGATCAATCCCAGATTGGCTCAAATTGCATCGATACGTGGAAATAGCTCCTGAGAGAATCCTGTATCCTCCATGTGTGTTAAATTCCTATTGTGCCACTTAAATTGAAATGTCTATATTTAAAAATTGTTTAAGCATGCTTATTTGATTGATTGGTATTATTGCTGCCGTTTATTTCTTTTGATCTCACCTGAGAAGTTCGCTCATCCCATTATAGTTTCGTTTTTCTTTAACAGACTTTGGAGGTGGATGGTTAGTTTCTAGACTAGCACTTGTGGATGCTTAGTATACCTTTTTGTATGAACTTTAATTGGCTCTTTAAGTGTAATTTTATTACTTGTGTGTGGGTGGATTGTAATCATAACTTTTAGCTTTGAAGCTATGGTTTGTATATTCGAAATACTTTTATTTAAGTCGATGGTGGTTCCATGGCTTTATATTAAGCTTGAACGAGTGCGTGAGTCCTGACGAGAGTTGGGCAGGCGTCCCGCTGATACCCTAGGGATCGCTTTAGGGAGAGGTGGGGGCGTCACATAATATGCTTGTTCAATTTCCAGAAATGGCTATATAGACAATTATTTTGTATGTAGAGGGACCAATCCTCCACGGACACGTGTTAGTCCTACTTGCCTGTTCGGTCAAACTGACTAGCCTGTTCAGAACTCAACCTTAGAGCCTTCCTGGGCCCAAACTAGTTAGGAGTTCCTAATCAATCAGGATAAGGCCGTAGTTGGAGTCCAAAAGGGACTCCACTTTCTAGTAACCTTAGTAGGACTCATAGTGAGAATGGGATAACTACTACAAGTAGAGGGATAATTTCGGACTCCTTCACGGCTAACCCAAAGAACTCTATAAATAATGGACGAGAGAACCAGAAAATATATGCAATACGATACTATTACTTTCTCTATTCCCTCTTACTTCTCAACTGACTTGAGCGTCAGACACACAACAGGGAGCCAGTCCTTGTGAGGACCCGAAAATTATTTTATTTGATCTTATTTCTTTGAATATATTTTCTTTACTTTACTTTATTTCCTTAATTTCTCATATATTTTTATAAGTGAGTCAAGTTTTAAATCATTTTCTATATATAAGTTATTGCATGTTAAATTCGTAGTGTATTATTGTAAGTATCGATGACAAACTAAGAGGGGGATGAATTAGGTAGTTTAAAAAACTGGCCAAGTTGTGAGTCACTTTTTGAGTACTTGTCCTCTTTTTCTAAATGACCACACAATGAAGCAATTAATGAGAAAGCACAAGTGCTTGTGAGTAGAAAAGATATGCAATTTATATAGCAAGACAGTAAGTAAAAAGAGAAAGAATATCAAATCAAATGCCAAACTCCTCTTGAGTTTGAATATCACTTTAGTGAGCAACCTTCTTCAAGTTGATCAACTTACAACCAATCTTTATGTACAAAGGAAGGATCACTTCCACCTTGCCCCAAGCCACACTTGGTCAAGCAAGGAAGTTTTACTATCACTCGAATAACCCTCACAAAGCTACACTATTGAACTAATCGAATCACACTAGAAAAGTTTCTCAAAATTTTCACAACTAAGATTACAAATCTCCTTTGAAGAGTATTTTCCTACTAAAATCACTCTTGATCTGATGTAGTCTCAATATGCAAAATTTATTTGAAATAGTTGACTTTGTTCTATTTATATAAGAACAAAAAGTTTTTCAATTAATGCTCCCAACGGATAGAAGGCAGCTGAAGAGTCAACTAGCCGTTGTCAGTGTCGGACTTCCGGTAGACTAATTTCTTGCTTCCGAACGTGGACAGTGAGCTCAAGAAATCTTCTTGAGTTGTTTCGGACGTCCTGTGCCTTCAGTGTATGCATCTGAAAGTATGAAGTGAAACGGAGAATTCTTCTTCAATTCTTTCGGACGTCCGATGCCTCCAAAGCTTTGCGTCCGAAGTGTCGCAATGTTTGTCGGACATCCGGTCCTCTGATGATGTGCATCCGATCGAGGTCAGTGAGCTTAGAAGGAGTGACTTAATATCTTCGGACGTCCGAGGGTGGAGTTCTTCATGCGTCCGAAGTTACGCAATGGTTGTCGGACGTCCTATCCAGTCTTGTTGTGCTTCTGACAGCAGCTTCAGCATCCTTTGTGCTTAACCTTTGAACCTGTTTTGCTCCATTTTTGAAAAGGTCTATTGAGAGATCATTAATAACATCCATTTGTTTCGTAATCATCAAAAGCTACAGACTGAGATTAACAATCTCCCCTTTTTTGATGATGACAAAACAATGGATGGAGGAAAGTAATTGAGACACAGCTCCCCCTTACTTAATACATCAAGGAGTGAATACTCTCCCTCAGAATGATATCCCTTTATCACACATATCACCAGATTAACATCATTAGAAATTAGTTTCCATTTCTCCCCTCTTTTGTCATCATTAGATCAACTAGAAACCAGTATTCAAAAAGCAATACTATCAACAATTATCAATCATTATCAGGAAAATCAGAAACCAAAACACATCATCATCAATATTGGCAACAAACAGCAATTGTCAACAGCACCATGAACAACATCAATTATTGGCAGTCAATATTAGAAATTAGAGGCCAAACTAAATTAAGCAACATTCACCCAAAACGAAGGGATAATCCACTAAAGCAACATTCATTCAAAACATAAAAAATAACTAAATAGTTTTACAGACCAGCAAAGGAAGGGAAATAGAATCCTTAATACAGAACATACGAAATGTTTAAAATGCAAAAGATGCCAAAAGTCTATTGTGAACTAAAATCCTAATCACGAAGTGCATTAGCCTAGAAATGCCTAAATGGTGATTTTGGACGATTCGGGCTTTCTGTTTGCTAGCCAGCACTGAACAGGATCCACTTCTTCCTCTTCAGTTTCCTCATCATCCTCTTCGGTTTCCTCTTCGGTTATTGGAGCCTTTCCTTTGTCTTGTGGCTGAGAACTGGAAGCACGAGCCTCTGGAGTAGTTTAAGTACGAGGAATTTGCTCAGTTGGCTCAGTTCTTGGCTCTTTCTGATGAACATTCTCATTGTCTTCAGGAATAAGAGGCACAAGCAAGTTCCTTTTGTCAATGAAGGTGGCTTGTTGGCCTAGTGACATGGTCATCATCAAACCATCTTCTAGAAGTAGGATGTGTTGTTTGAGATCCTCTAGCAAGGAAATGACCTCATACATGTTTGGTTTTAGATCTGAGCGGGTGTTAGGTGGGTGGAGGTAGTAAGTGGAGCACTACAGTGGTGTTACTACGTGGTTGACGGAGGATCAATCCCAGATGGCTCAAATTGATCGATACGTGGAAATAGCTCCTGAGAGATCCTGTATCCTCCATGTGTGTTAAATTCCTATTTGTGCACTTAAATGAAATGTTATATTTAAAAATTGTTTAAAGCATGTTATTTGATTGATTGGTATTATTTGCTTGCCTGTTTATTTTCTTGATCTCACTGAGAGTTCGCTCATCCCATTAAGTTTGTTTTCTTTAACAGACTTTGGAGGTGGATTGGTAGTTCTAGACTAGCGACTTGGTGGATGCTAGTATACCTTTTGTATGAACTTTTAATGGCTCTTTAAGTGTAATTTTATTATTGTTGGTGGGTGGATTGTAATCATAACTTTTAGCTTTGAAGCTATGGTTTGTATATTCGAAATACTTTTATTTAAGTCGATGGTGGTTCCATGGCTCTATATTAAGCTTGAACGAGTGCGTGAGTCCTGACGAGAGTTGGGCAGGCGTCCCGCTGATACCCTAGGGATCGCTTTAGGGAGAGGTGGGGGCGTCACATAATATGCTTGTTCAATTTCCAGAAATGGCTATATAGACAATTATTTTGTATGTAGAGGGACCAATCCTCCACGGACACGTGTTAGCCCTACTTGCCTGTTCGGTCAAACTGACTAGCCTGTTCAGAACTCAACCTTAAAGCCTTCCGGGCCCAAACTAGTTAGGAGTTCCTAATCAATCAGGATAAGGCCGTAGTTGGAGTCCAAAAGGGACTCCACTTCTAGTAACCTAGTAGGACTCATAGTTGAGAATGGGATAACTACTACAAGTAGAGGGATAATTTCGGACTCCTTCACGGCTAACCCAAAGAACTCTATAAATAATGGACGAGAGAACCAGAAAAGATATGCAATACGATACTATTACTTTCTCTATTCCCTCTTACTTCTCAACTGACTTGAGCGTCAGACACACAACAGGGAGCCAGTCCTTGTGAGGACCCGAAAATTATTTTATTTGATCTTATTTCTTTGAATATATTTTCTTTACTTTACTTTATTTCCTTAATTTCTCATATATTTTTATAAGTGAGTCAAGTTTTAAATCATTTTCTATATATAAGTTATTGCATGTTAAATTCGTAGTGTATTATTGTAAGTATCGATGACAAACTAAGAGGGGGATGAATTAGGTAGTTTAAAAAACTGGCCAAGTTGTGAGTCACTTTTTGAGTACTTGTCCTCTTTTTCTAAATGACCACACAATGAAGCAATTAATGAGAAAGCACAAGTGCTTGTGAGTAGAAAAGATATGCAATTTATATAGCAAGACAGTAAGTAAAAAGAGAAAGAATATCAAATCAAATGCCAAACTCCTCTTGAGTTTGAATATCACTTTAGTGAGCAACCTTCTTCAAGTTGATCAACTTACAACCAATCTTTATGTACAAAGGAAGGATCACTTCCACCTTGCCCCAAGCCACACTTGGTCAAGCAAGGAAGTTTTACTATCACTCGAATAACCCTCACAAAGCTACACTATTGAACTAATCGAATCACACTAGAAAAGTTTCTCAAAATTTTCACAACTAAGATTACAAATCTCCTTTGAAGAGTATTTTCCTACTAAAATCACTCTTGATCTGATGTAGTCTCAATATGCAAAATTTATTTGAAATAGTTGACTTTGTTCTATTTATATAAGAACAAAAAGTTTTTCAATTAATGCTCCCAACGGATAGAAGGCAGCTGAAGAGTCAACTAGCCGTTGTCAGTGTCGGACTTCCGGTAGACTAATTTCTTGCTTCCGAACGTGGACAGTGAGCTCAAGAAATCTTCTTGAGTTGTTTCGGACGTCCTGTGCCTTCAGTGTATGCATCTGAAAGTATGAAGTGAAACGGAGAATTCTTCTTCAATTCTTTCGGACGTCCGATGCCTCCAAAGCTTTGCGTCCGAAGTGTCGCAATGTTTGTCAGACATCCGGTCCTCTGATGATGTGCATCCGATCGAGGTCAGTGAGCTTAGAAGGAGTGACTTAATATCTTCGGACGTCCGAGGGTGGAGTTCTTCATGCGTCCGAAGTTACGCAATGGTTGTCGGACGTCCTATCCAGTCTTGTTGTGCTTCTGACAGCAGCTTCAGCATCCTTTGTGCTTAACCTTTGAACCTGTTTTGCTCCATTTTTGAAAAGGTCTATTGAGAGATCATTAATAACATCCATTTGTTTCGTAATCATCAAAAGCTACAGACTGAGATTAACAATCTCCCCTTTTTTGATGATGACAAAACAATGGATGGAGGAAAGTAATTGAGACACAGCTCCCCCTTACTTAATACATCAAGGAGTGAATACTCTCCCTCAGAATGATATCCCTTTATCACACATATCACCAGATTAACATCATTAGAAATTAGTTTCCATTTCTCCCCTCTTTTGTCATCATTAGATCAACTAGAAACCAGTATTCAAAAAGCAATACTATCAACAATTATCAATCATTATCAGGAAAATCAGAAACCAAAACACATCATCATCAATATTGGCAACAAACAGCAATTGTCAACAGCACCATGAACAACATCAATTATTGGCAGTCAATATTAGAAATTAGAGGCCAAACTAAATTAAGCAACATTCATCCAAAACGAAGGGATAATCCACTAAAGCAACATTCATTCAAAACATAAAAAATAACTAAATAGTTTTACAGACCAGCAAAGGAAGGGAAATAGAATCCTTAATACAGAACATACGAAATGTTTAAAATGCAAAAGATGCCAAAAGTCTATTGTGAACTAAAATCCTAATCACGAAGTGCATTAGCCTAGAAATGCCTAAATGGTGATTTTGGACGATTCGGGCCTTCGGTTTGCTAGCCAGCACTGAACAGGATCCACTTCTTCCTCTTCAGTTTCCTCATCATCCTCTTCGGTTTCCTCTTCGGTTATTGGAGCCTTTCCTTTGTCTTGTGGCTGAGAACTGGAAGCACGAGCCTCTGGAGTAGTTTCAGTACGAGGAATTTGCTCAGTTGGCTCAGTTCTTGGCTCTTTCTGATGAACATTCTCATTGTCTTCAGGAATAAGAGGCACAAGCAAGTTCCTTTTGTCAATGAAGGTGGCTTGTTGGCCTAGTGACATGGTCATCATCAAACCATCTTCTAGAAGTAGGATGTGTTGTTTGAGATCCTCTAGCAAGGAAATGACCTCATACATGTTTGGTTTTAGATCTGAGCGGGTGTTAGGTGGGTGGAGGTAGTAAGTGGAGCACTACAGTGGTGTTACTACGTGGTTGACGGAGGATCAATCCCAGATGGCTCAAATTGATCGATACGTGGAAATAGCTCCTGAGAGATCCTGTATCCTCCATGTGTGTTAAATTCCTATTTGTGCACTTAAATGAAATGTTATATTTAAAAATTGTTTAAAGCATGTTATTTGATTGATTGGTATTATTTGCTTGCCTGTTTATTTTCTTGATCTCACTGAGAGTTCGCTCATCCCATTAAGTTTGTTTTCTTTAACAGACTTTGGAGGTGGATTGGTAGTTCTAGACTAGCGACTTGGTGGATGCTAGTATACCTTTTGTATGAACTTTTAATGGCTCTTTAAGTGTAATTTTATTATTGTTGGTGGGTGGATTGTAATCATAACTTTTAGCTTTGAAGCTATGGTTTGTATATTCGAAATACTTTTATTTAAGTCGATGGTGGTTCCATGGCTCTATATTAAGCTTGAACGAGTGCGTGAGTCCTGACGAGAGTTGGGCAGGCGTCCCGCTGATACCCTAGGGATCGCTTTAGGGAGAGGTGGGGGCGTCACATAATATGCTTGTTCAATTTCCAGAAATGGCTATATAGACAATTATTTTGTATGTAGAGGGACCAATCCTCCACGGACACGTGTTAGCCCTACTTGCCTGTTCGGTCAAACTGACTAGCCTGTTCAGAACTCAACCTTAAAGCCTTCCCGGGCCCAAACTAGTTAGGAGTTCCTAATCAATCAGGATAAGGCCGTAGTTGGAGTCCAAAAGGGACTCCACTTCTAGTAACCTAGTAGGACTCATAGTTGAGAATGGGATAACTACTACAAGTAGAGGGATAATTTCGGACTCCTTCACGGCTAACCCAAAGAACTCTATAAATAATGGACGAGAGAACCAGAAAAGATATGCAATACGATACTATTACTTTCTCTATTCCCTCTTACTTCTCAACTGACTTGAGCGTCAGACACACAACAGGGAGCCAGTCCTTGTGAGGACCCGAAAATTATTTTATTTGATCTTATTTCTTTGAATATATTTTCTTTACTTTACTTTATTTCCTTAATTTCTCATATATTTTTATAAGTGAGTCAAGTTTTAAATCATTTTCTATATATAAGTTATTGCATGTTAAATTCGTAGTGTATTATTGTAAGTATCGATGACAAACTAAGAGGGGGATGAATTAGGTAGTTTAAAAAACTGGCCAAGTTGTGAGTCACTTTTTGAGTACTTGTCCTCTTTTTCTAAATGACCACACAATGAAGCAATTAATGAGAAAGCACAAGTGCTTGTGAGTAGAAAAGATATGCAATTTATATAGCAAGACAGTAAGTAAAAAGAGAAAGAATATCAAATCAAATGCCAAACTCCTCTTGAGTTTGAATATCACTTTAGTGAGCAACCTTCTTCAAGTTGATCAACTTACAACCAATCTTTATGTACAAAGGAAGGATCACTTCCACCTTGCCCCAAGCCACACTTGGTCAAGCAAGGAAGTTTTACTATCACTCGAATAACCCTCACAAAGCTACACTATTGAACTAATCGAATCACACTAGAAAAGTTTCTCAAAATTTTCACAACTAAGATTACAAATCTCCTTTGAAGAGTATTTTCCTACTAAAATCACTCTTGATCTGATGTAGTCTCAATATGCAAAATTTATTTGAAATAGTTGACTTTGTTCTATTTATATAAGAACAAAAAGTTTTTCAATTAATGCTCCCAACGGATAGAAGGCAGCTGAAGAGTCAACTAGCCGTTGTCAGTGTCGGACTTCCGGTAGACTAATTTCTTGCTTCCGAACGTGGACAGTGAGCTCAAGAAATCTTCTTGAGTTGTTTCGGACGTCCTGTGCCTTCAGTGTATGCATCTGAAAGTATGAAGTGAAACGGAGAATTCTTCTTCAATTCTTTCGGACGTCCGATGCCTCCAAAGCTTTGCGTCCGAAGTGTCGCAATGTTTGTCGGACATCCGGTCCTCTGATGATGTGCATCCGATCGAGGTCAGTGAGCTTAGAAGGAGTGACTTAATATCTTCGGACGTCCGAGGGTGGAGTTCTTCATGCGTCCGAAGTTACGCAATGGTTGTCGGACGTCCTATCCAGTCTTGTTGTGCTTCTGACAGCAGCTTCAGCATCCTTTGTGCTTAACCTTTGAACCTGTTTTGCTCCATTTTTGAAAAGGTCTATTGAGATATCATTAATAACATCCATTTGTTTCGTAATCATCAAAAGCTACAGACTGAGATTAACAATCTCCCCTTTTTTGATGATGACAAAACAATGGATGGAGGAAAGTAATTGAGACACAGCTCCCCCTTACTTAATACATCAAGGAGTGAATACTCTCCCTCAGAATGATATCCCTTTATCACACATATCACCAGATTAACATCATTAGAAATTAGTTTCCATTTCTCCCCTCTTTTGTCATCATTAGATCAACTAGAAACCAGTATTCAAAAAGCAATACTATCAACAATTATCAATCATTATCAGGAAAATCAGAAACCAAAACACATCATCATCAATATTGGCAACAAACAGCAATTGTCAACAGCACCATGAACAACATCAATTATTGGCAGTCAATATTAGAAATTAGAGGCCAAACTAAATTAAGCAACATTCATCCAAAACGAAGGGATAATCCACTAAAGCAACATTCATTCAAAACATAAAAAATAACTAAATAGTTTTACAGACCAGCAAAGGAAGGGAAATAGAATCCTTAATACAGAACATACGAAATGTTTAAAATGCAAAAGATGCCAAAAGTCTATTGTGAACTAAAATCCTAATCACGAAGTGCATTAGCCTAGAAATGCCTAAATGGTGATTTTGGACGATTCGGGCTTTCTGTTTGCTAGCCAGCACTGAACAGGATCCACTTCTTCCTCTTCAGTTTCCTCATCATCCTCTTCGGTTTCCTCTTCGGTTATTGGAGCCTTTCCTTTGTCTTGTGGCTGAGAACTGGAAGCACGAGCCTCTGGAGTAGTTTAAGTACGAGGAATTTGCTCAGTTGGCTCAGTTCTTGGCTCTTTCTGATGAACATTCTCATTGTCTTCAGGAATAAGAGGCACAAGCAAGTTCCTTTTGTCAATGAAGGTGGCTTGTTGGCCTAGTGACATGGTCATCATCAAACCATCTTCTAGAAGTAGGATGTGTTGTTTGAGATCCTCTAGCAAGGAAATGACCTCATACATGTTTGGTTTTAGATCTGAGCGGGTGTTAGGTGGGTGGAGGTAGTAAGTGGAGCACTACAGTGGTGTTACTACGTGGTTGACGGAGGATCAATCCCAGATGGCTCAAATTGATCGATACGTGGAAATAGCTCCTGAGAGATCCTGTATCCTCCATGTGTGTTAAATTCCTATTTGTGCACTTAAATGAAATGTTATATTTAAAAATTGTTTAAAGCATGTTATTTGATTGATTGGTATTATTTGCTTGCCTGTTTATTTTCTTGATCTCACTGAGAGTTCGCTCATCCCATTAAGTTTGTTTTCTTTAACAGACTTTGGAGGTGGATTGGTAGTTCTAGACTAGCGACTTGGTGGATGCTAGTATACCTTTTGTATGAACTTTTAATGGCTCTTTAAGTGTAATTTTATTATTGTTGGTGGGTGGATTGTAATCATAACTTTTAGCTTTGAAGCTATGGTTTGTATATTCGAAATACTTTTATTTAAGTCGATGGTGGTTCCATGGCTCTATATTAAGCTTGAACGAGTGCGTGAGTCCTGACGAGAGTTGGGCAGGCGTCCCGCTGATACCCTAGGGATCGCTTTAGGGAGAGGTGGGGGCGTCACATAATATGCTTGTTCAATTTCCAGAAATGGCTATATAGACAATTATTTTGTATGTAGAGGGACCAATCCTCCACGGACACGTGTTAGCCCTACTTGCCTGTTCGGTCAAACTGACTAGCCTGTTCAGAACTCAACCTTAAAGCCTTCCAGGGCCCAAACTAGTTAGGAGTTCCTAATCAATCAGGATAAGGCCGTAGTTGGAGTCCAAAAGGGACTCCACTTCTAGTAACCTAGTAGGACTCATAGTTGAGAATGGGATAACTACTACAAGTAGAGGGATAATTTCGGACTCCTTCACGGCTAACCCAAAGAACTCTATAAATAATGGACGAGAGAACCAGAAAAGATATGCAGTACGATACTATTACTTTCTCTATTCCCTCTTACTTCTCAACTGACTTGAGCGTCAGACACACAACAGGGAGCCAGTCCTTGTGAGGACCCGAAAATTATTTTATTTGATCTTATTTCTTTGAATATATTTTCTTTACTTTACTTTATTTCCTTAATTTCTCATATATTTTTATAAGTGAGTCAAGTTTTAAATCATTTTCTATATATAAGTTATTGCATGTTAAATTCGTAGTGTATTATTGTAAGTATCGATGACAAACTAAGAGGGGGATGAATTAGGTAGTTTAAAAAACTGGCCAAGTTGTGAGTCACTTTTTGAGTACTTGTCCTCTTTTTCTAAATGACCACACAATGAAGCAATTAATGAGAAAGCACAAGTGCTTGTGAGTAGAAAAGATATGCAATTTATATAGCAAGACAGTAAGTAAAAAGAGAAAGAATATCAAATCAAATGCCAAACTCCTCTTGAGTTTGAATATCACTTTAGTGAGCAACCTTCTTCAAGTTGATCAACTTACAACCAATCTTTATGTACAAAGGAAGGATCACTTCCACCTTGCCCCAAGCCACACTTGGTCAAGCAAGGAAGTTTTACTATCACTCGAATAACCCTCACAAAGCTACACTATTGAACTAATCGAATCACACTAGAAAAGTTTCTCAAAATTTTCACAACTAAGATTACAAATCTCCTTTGAAGAGTATTTTCCTACTAAAATCACTCTTGATCTGATGTAGTCTCAATATGCAAAATTTATTTGAAATAGTTGACTTTGTTCTATTTATATAAGAACAAAAAGTTTTTCAATTAATGCTCCCAACGGATAGAAGGCAGCTGAAGAGTCAACTAGCCGTTGTCAGTGTCGGACTTCCGGTAGACTAATTTCTTGCTTCCGAACGTGGACAGTGAGCTCAAGAAATCTTCTTGAGTTGTTTCGGACGTCCTGTGCCTTCAGTGTATGCATCTGAAAGTATGAAGTGAAACGGAGAATTCTTCTTCAATTCTTTCGGACGTCCGATGCCTCCAAAGCTTTGCGTCCGAAGTGTCGCAATGTTTGTCGGACATCCGGTCCTCTGATGATGTGCATCCGATCGAGGTCAGTGAGCTTAGAAGGAGTGACTTAATATCTTCGGACGTCCGAGGGTGGAGTTCTTCATGCGTCCGAAGTTACGCAATGGTTGTCGGACGTCCTATCCAGTCTTGTTGTGCTTCTGACAGCAGCTTCAGCATCCTTTGTGCTTAACCTTTGAACCTGTTTTGCTCCATTTTTGAAAAGGTCTATTGAGATATCATTAATAACATCCATTTGTTTCGTAATCATCAAAAGCTACAGACTGAGATTAACAATCTCCCCTTTTTTGATGATGACAAAACAATGGATGGAGGAAAGTAATTGAGACACAGCTCCCCCTTACTTAATACATCAAGGAGTGAATACTCTCCCTCAGAATGATATCCCTTTATCACACATATCACCAGATTAACATCATTAGAAATTAGTTTCCATTTCTCCCCTCTTTTGTCATCATTAGATCAACTAGAAACCAGTATTCAAAAAGCAATACTATCAACAATTATCAATCATTATCAGGAAAATCAGAAACCAAAACACATCATCATCAATATTGGCAACAAACAGCAATTGTCAACAGCACCATGAACAACATCAATTATTGGCAGTCAATATTAGAAATTAGAGGCCAAACTAAATTAAGCAACATTCATCCAAAACGAAGGGATAATCCACTAAAGCAACATTCATTCAAAACATAAAAAATAACTAAATAGTTTTACAGACCAGCAAAGGAAGGGAAATAGAATCCTTAATACAGAACATACGAAATGTTTAAAATGCAAAAGATGCCAAAAGTCTATTGTGAACTAAAATCCTAATCACGAAGTGCATTAGCCTAGAAATGCCTAAATGGTGATTTTGGACGATTCGGGCCTTCGGTTTGCTAGCCAGCACTGAACAGGATCCACTTCTTCCTCTTCAGTTTCCTCATCATCCTCTTCGGTTTCCTCTTCGGTTATTGGAGCCTTTCCTTTGTCTTGTGGCTGAGAACTGGAAGCACGAGCCTCTGGAGTAGTTTCAGTACGAGGAATTTGCTCAGTTGGCTCAGTTCTTGGCTCTTTCTGATGAACATTCTCATTGTCTTCAGGAATAAGAGGCACAAGCAAGTTCCTTTTGTCAATGAAGGTGGCTTGTTGGCCTAGTGACATGGTCATCATCAAACCATCTTCTAGAAGTAGGATGTGTTGTTTGAGATCCTCTAGCAAGGAAATGACCTCATACATGTTTGGTTTTAGATCTGAGCGGGTGTTAGGTGGGTGGAGGTAGTAAGTGGAGCACTACAGTGGTGTTACTACGTGGTTGACGGAGGATCAATCCCAGATGGCTCAAATTGATCGATACGTGGAAATAGCTCCTGAGAGATCCTGTATCCTCCATGTGTGTTAAATTCCTATTTGTGCACTTAAATGAAATGTTATATTTAAAAATTGTTTAAAGCATGTTATTTGATTGATTGGTATTATTTGCTTGCCTGTTTATTTTCTTGATCTCACTGAGAGTTCGCTCATCCCATTAAGTTTGTTTTCTTTAACAGACTTTGGAGGTGGATTGGTAGTTCTAGACTAGCGACTTGGTGGATGCTAGTATACCTTTTGTATGAACTTTTAATGGCTCTTTAAGTGTAATTTTATTATTGTTGGTGGGTGGATTGTAATCATAACTTTTAGCTTTGAAGCTATGGTTTGTATATTCGAAATACTTTTATTTAAGTCGATGGTGGTTCCATGGCTCTATATTAAGCTTGAACGAGTGCGTGAGTCCTGACGAGAGTTGGGCAGGCGTCCCGCTGATACCCTAGGGATCGCTTTAGGGAGAGGTGGGGGCGTCACATAATATGCTTGTTCAATTTCCAGAAATGGCTACATAGACAATTAGTTTGTATGTAGAGGGACCAATCCTCCACGGACACGTGTTAGCCCTACTTGCCTGTTCGGTCAAACTGACTAGCCTGTTCAGAACTCAACCTTAAAGCCTTCCCGGGCCCAAACTAGTTAGGAGTTCCTAATCAATCAGGATAAGGCCGTAGTTGGAGTCCAAAAGGGACTCCACTTCTAGTAACCTAGTAGGACTCATAGTTGAGAATGGGATAACTACTACAAGTAGAGGGATAATTTCGGACTCCTTCACGGCTAACCCAAAGAACTCTATAAATAATGGACGAGAGAACCAGAAAAGATATGCAATACGATACTATTACTTTCTCTATTCCCTCTTACTTCTCAACTGACTTGAGCGTCAGACACACAACAGGGAGCCAGTGTGAGGCCCCAGTCCGATCGTAAGTCGATATTAGGGTTATTTGATATTTGGTTTGGAAAAAATAGGGTTTTTTGGCTAGGAAGGAAACCCTAATTCGGTTAAGTTGGAAAATCCTAGTTTACGTATTATGATTATAAGGTTCAAGCTATAATTTATATTCGGTATTCTAGTGTGTGCCTTGACATAGGTTAGTAAGTTTGAATGATTAGCAAACCTCTAGTGTTGCAATATTAGAAAGTTTCAGTGGAGATTATTTATCGCCGCTTTTCCACATTTTCGTATTAGAAAAGTTCCCCAGATAATTTTTATGAGTAAATATAGTTTTTAGATGATTTTTCTAGTATCGGTTAGATTTTGAGAAAATAAGAACGGATTTCGGACGTGGGACCCACTAGTGCGAAAAGTTCGGAAAAATTCGGCCAATAAGGTTAAGTTTCAGATACCGTGTAAAATTTATCGGGTGTTAAGAGATAAGTAGAATGTGTGAGAGGGAAAAAGAAAGATAAGAATGCATTAATGAGTGTGACAAGTGTCACAATATGATTGGTTGGACTTTATGGTTTACTATTCACATTTTTTACTTTTGACCAAAATTAGTTAATATCTCCAAAAATTCACAAAATTCACCATTTTCTTACCTTGTGTTGGCCGGCCCTCTCTCTTGCAAGAAGGAAGAAAGTTCATCAAATTTCAAGCTTCCATCTCACTCAATCTTCCACAAACAAGAGCTTAGACTAGATTTCACTCCATAAAAACCTTTCTTCTAGTGCTAATAAGTGTATTAGTGAAGTTGATTTGAAGAGCTAAGGTGTCCACAAGCCCTATCTCTCTTGATTTCTTGGTAAGTGATGCTTGAACACCCTACTACATCTAATGATGCTTATGTTTGGCTTAGAAGTGGCTAAAGTGATGGATTATATGATTTATTTCTTGGTTTGGCTTGATTTGGTGAAGTTTTTAATTTTATGATGAATTTTCTGGTTTAATATGAAGAGGATGTTGTAGCCATCTTTGATGATTGGCAATGGACTATAATAACTCTAGTAGGTGTGAATTGTGGATAAATGCAACCAATTTTGGATTTGAAGTGAATTGTGAAAAGTTAGGGTTCATAATCCCCTAATTCTGTCCGGTTTTAGATCATAGGGTTAGAGGCCGAATTGGACTTTTCTCAAAATATGAAAGTTGTAGGTATTGATGTGTTTGAGGTGCCTGCAAAATTTCAGGGCATTTGGAGTAGTATAGAGTGAGTTATACCGTTTTTACTGTTGCTGTTTTTGGTGAACAGAATGTCCGAACTGCAATAGTAATTGTCTGTTTTGACTGGAATTGGTTTGGATTTTGTTGTTGGTGTCTTCTGATGAAATGTATCTTGATGTCTTAGCTTTCATATGCCTTTGGAATCAATGCTTTTGGACCTGTATAGACTGACTTGGACTGATTACAGTTTTGTGTGATTTGGGAACCTGCAATTACGGTTCTGGGTTGGTTTTCTGCATTTTTGACTTAGTTGTGCTAGGATTTGGATTGAGAGGCCTTCTACATTGTTGTAGCCCCTTAAGTCATGGATATCCCTGTAAATTTTCAGGATTAACGGAGTGGTATAACCTGAGTTATAAACGAAATACTCAGACCTGTTTTGACCGTCAAATTCTGTTCTGTTCTTATATCCGGACAGTTTACGACTGGAACTTTGGTTTCACGTTTGACTAGGTTACAAGCTGTTTGGGCTTGCGACCAAAACACCAAACTTATAGCTCTATATCAGAGCTTTCTAATGCCCTTGGAATTTCATGAATCGGATTTATAGAACCTGAGATATAGCCGAGCAAATAAGGACTGCCCGTGAAAATGCCCATTTTCTGGTCAGATCTGTTTTGGTCCTGATGACCAACTTCCGTTCCGAATTTGGATTGCCGACCTTCATGAACGTTGTTCCATTTGGAATGAACTATCTAACTGCCAATTTTCAGCTCTTTTTCCCATGTGTAGCATAGAAAACAGTTTGCACTCAAAACTGACCATTTGTGCATTGGCCAGATTTCGTAAGTGATTGTGTTCGGTTCATTTGGAACTGAAGCCTCCAGTTTTAGTTCTGGATGTCTTCATAACAGCTGTTGTTCATCCTGTAAGCTACGATATGGCATCTCATACGCCTTAATCCGATATTCGTAGCTCAACTTATGATTAACATAGAAACGAGTGTCAAATCTGCCGTTTCCGCTAACGGCCGTTTCCGTTTCCGTCCGTCATATGTATGTGCGCGCGTGCCGTTTTTGCCGTTTTGTTTGTTTGAGGCACGATAGTAGCCGTTTACGATATGATGTGACACAATCTTCTATTTCAGACGGTGGTGAGCTGGGCGGAACTGGTGGGGCCCACTACTAGCTGTTCATTTCGATCCGACTTCGTACTTTTGCTATTTCAGTTTCTGAGTAAGTATTCAGGCCAGTTTGGTGTGTTTTCTTTGCTATGTGTTTGAGATATGTGAAAAGGGTACTTAGGCGAGGGTGTACTTTATCGCACTCGACCTAAACCCTAATTTGAATGTGTAATTGTACTTGGCATGTGTATATGAACCTTTTGGAGCCAAAACCCTTGAGCTTGTGGCTCGGGGTGACTTTCGAGTAAAGGTTGTGAAGTTTGCAAAGTTTGTGAGTTCGTGGGCCCGATCTAGGACCTGTTTGGACTATTCGAGCCGGTTAGGGCTTGGTCGAAGTCAGTCCAACTTAGTCTGAGGTCACCAAGTTTGTAGGTTCATGTTATGAACCAATTTTGTGAATCCGGTTCACCGAGAAGGTGACCAAGTTTGTGACCCGAGCTTGTGACTCAAGCTCAAGTTTGTGATTTCGTTCGCCCGGGCAAGTTTGTGAGGTGACTGGCCAGTGAGGGTGATAAGGAGTCGGTGGGTGTACAAGTGAAGTTCTACGGACCATTGAGTGTGGTCGACGGAGTGTCGGCAGGAGATCACGCATGGCATATGAATTGGCTTTGGAGCCACCTGTATCCTTATTATGTGATGTTACTTTTCTGCTTTTGCTTTACTTTTACTGTGTAACTGTTGTTACGTGAAATTTATGCTTTCGCCCCTGTTTACTTACTAAGCATATAGCTTACCCCTTTCCTTTTGTTTTCCTTAGCAGGGGCCGACGCGGGGACTTTTGGCTCGTACACTAGTATAGTTAGATTGGCTTGTATTAGTTAGACAGTTAGGATGTTTGTTTTAGTTTTGGTGGTTTGTATAAGGACCCTTCTTAGGGTCTATCTTCTGCTGGTTGTGGTTATAGTGTATTAGAGTGGTTTGACTCGAGACTTTTGAGGATGTAAATGTAACTTTTGGGATTGTAGATATATTGTATATAGTGCTCTTTCGTTTTATCTAGTTTTATTGCTTTAAGTTTTGAGTCCTGGCGCGAGCTAGGCAGGCGGCCCGCCGATACCCTTGGGTTCGCCCTTGGGAGAAGTGGGGTCGTCACAGCCAGTCCTTGTGAGGACCCGAAAATTATTTTATTTGATCTTATTTCTTTGAATATATTTTCTTTACTTTACTTTATTTCCTTAATTTCTCATATATTTTTATAAGTGAGTCAAGTTTTAAATCATTTTCTATATATAAGTTATTGCATGTTAAATTCGTAGTGTATTATTGTAAGTATCGATGACAAACTAAGAGGGGGATGAATTAGGTAGTTTAAAAAACTGGCCAAGTTGTGAGTCACTTTTTGAGTACTTGTCCTCTTTTTCTAAATGACCACACAATGAAGCAATTAATGAGAAAGCACAAGTGCTTGTGAGTAGAAAAGATATGCAATTTATATAGCAAGACAGTAAGTAAAAAGAGAAAGAATATCAAATCAAATGCCAAACTCCTCTTGAGTTTGAATATCACTTTAGTGAGCAACCTTCTTCAAGTTGATCAACTTACAACCAATCTTTATGTACAAAGGAAGGATCACTTCCACCTTGCCCCAAGCCACACTTGGTCAAGCAAGGAAGTTTTACTATCACTCGAATAACCCTCACAAAGCTACACTATTGAACTAATCGAATCACACTAGAAAAGTTTCTCAAAATTTTCACAACTAAGATTACAAATCTCCTTTGAAGAGTATTTTCCTACTAAAATCACTCTTGATCTGATGTAGTCTCAATATGCAAAATTTATTTGAAATAGTTGACTTTGTTCTATTTATATAAGAACAAAAAGTTTTTCAATTAATGCTCCCAACGGATAGAAGGCAGCTGAAGAGTCAACTAGCCGTTGTCAGTGTCGGACTTCCGGTAGACTAATTTCTTGCTTCCGAACGTGGACAGTGAGCTCAAGAAATCTTCTTGAGTTGTTTCGGACGTCCTGTGCCTTCAGTGTATGCATCTGAAAGTATGAAGTGAAACGGAGAATTCTTCTTCAATTCTTTCGGACGTCCGATGCCTCCAAAGCTTTGCGTCCGAAGTGTCGCAATGTTTGTCGGACATCCGGTCCTCTGATGATGTGCATCCGATCGAGGTCAGTGAGCTTAGAAGGAGTGACTTAATATCTTCGGACGTCCGAGGGTGGAGTTCTTCATGCGTCCGAAGTTGCACAATGGTTGTCGGACGTCCTATCCAGTCTTGTTGTGCGTCTGACAGCAGCTTCAGCATCCTTTGTGCTTAACCTTTGAACCTGTTTTGCTCCATTTTTGAAAAGGTCTATTGAGAGATCATTAATAACATCCATTTGTTTCGTAATCATCAAAAGCTACAGACTGAGATTAACAATCTCCCCTTTTTTGATGATGACAAAACAATGGATGGAGGAAAGTAATTGAGACACAGCTCCCCCTTACTTAATACATCAAGGAGTGAATACTCTCCCTTAGAATGATATCCCTTTATCACACATATCACCAGATTAACATCATTAGAAATTAGTTTCCATTTCTCCCCTCTTTTGTCATCATTAGATCAACTAGAAACCAGTATTCAAAAAGCAATACTATCAACAATTATCAATCATTATCAGGAAAATCAGAAACCAAAACACATCATCATCAATATTGGCAACAAACAGCAATTGTCAACAGCACCATGAACAACATCAATTATTGGCAGTCAATATTAGAAATTAGAGGCCAAACTAAATTAAGCAACATTCACCCAAAACGAAGGGATAATCCACTAAAGCAACATTCATTCAAAACATAAAAAATAACTAAATAGTTTTACAGACCAGCAAAGGAAGGGAAATAGAATCCTTAATACAGAACATACGAAATGTTTAAAATGCAAAAGATGCCAAAAGTCTATTGTGAACTAAAATCCTAATCACGAAGTGCATTAGCCTAGAAATGCCTAAATGGTGATTTTGGACGATTCGGGCTTTCTGTTTGCTAGCCAGCACTGAACAGGATCCACTTCTTCCTCTTCAGTTTCCTCATCATCCTCTTCGGTTTCCTCTTCGGTTATTGGAGCCTTTCCTTTGTCTTGTGGCTGAGAACTGGAAGCACGAGCCTCTGGAGTAGTTTCAGTATGAGGAATTTGCTCAGTTGGCTCAGTTCTTGGCTCTTTCTGATGAACATTCTCATTGTCTTCAGGAATAAGAGGCACAATCAAGTTCCTTTTGTCAATGAAGGTGGCTTGTTGGCCTAGTGACATGGTCATCATCAAACCATCTTCTAGAAGTAGGACGTGTTGTTTGAGATCCTCTAGCAAGGAAATGACCTCATACATGTTTGGTTTTAGATCTGAGCGGGTGTTAGGTGGGTGGAGGTAGTAAGTGGAGCACTACAGTGGTGTTACTACGTGGTTGACGGAGGATCAATCCCAGATGGCTCAAATTGATCGATACGTGGAAATAGCTCCTGAGAGATCCTGTATCCTCCATGTGTGTTAAATTCCTATTTGTGCACTTAAATGAAATGTTATATTTAAAAATTGTTTAAAGCATGTTATTTGCTTGCCTGTTTATTTTCTTGATCTCACTGAGAGTTCGCTCATCCCATTAAGTTTGTTTTCTTTAACAGACTTTGGAGGTGGATTGGTAGTTCTAGACTAGCGACTTGGTGGATGCTAGTATACCTTTTGTATGAACTTTTAATGGCTCTTTAAGTGTAATTTTATTATTGTTGGTGGGTGGATTGTAATCATAACTTTTAGCTTTGAAGCTATGGTTTGTATATTCGAAATACTTTTATTTAAGTCGATGGTGGTTCCATGGCTCTATATTAAGCTTGAACGAGTGCGTGAGTCCTGACGAGAGTTGGGCAGGCGTCCCGCTGATACCCTAGGGATCGCTATATGTGATTTTGATGCCTTGAAGGCTTATTTGGCTATTGGAATTGTTTGAGGTGAGGGTGTACTTGACCGCCCTCACCCCTTGTGATACCATTAGTGACTGTTTACCGCCTCACTGATATACTGCACTTGCTATATGAGATATTGAATTCACTTCATGAAAAACTGATTTGGTGTCGTCTGGACGAGTATCCAACGGCCTTACTGTACTACTGAGCTCAACCCCGTTGGTAGTCAATTGAATCGATCCGGCGAGGGCTTGGTCGTGAAAATTGACATGCCACGGGGACTGTACTAGGGAATCTTGTAGTAATGAGACTCTTGATTCCGGTAAACTCGAGTATTACCAAAAGCTACAGATTGGAGTGCGGGCCCGGTTGGGGTATGTTTGGTGGAAGGGATGGGAGTGAAGTGGGTTCTACGGTTGGTACTCATAAACGTTGACGGAGAGTCAATGAGATTGGATCAAAAATGTACGCGTGGAAATGGGCTCTTGAGAGCCGTCCGTATCCTTTTACCGACTTGTTTTATTCTTTCATTGTGTACTTGAAAGGAAAGGTTATGCTATATGCTCTTTGTTGCTTATGTGGTAGTACCTCACTGGGCTTAAGCTCATTCCGTTCTATTTGTTTTCCTTACAGGAAATGACCACTTTTGGAAAAGGTTGTGTTAGTTGGTTGTCAAGTTGAGCTCATGTAAATGTCTTTTGAATAGCTCTTTGAATGAAACCCTAATGTGTATTGGGTTCAATTTCTTTTGATTGGCAAACCGAACATGTATATCCATGATGAATCGTTTTGATATGCCGCTTTGGCTTTTGGCTTGTAAATGTTACATTTCAATGTTTGGTTGACATTTGGTTGGATTTCGGATTAACTCGTAGTTCAAACGGCAAAAGAAAAATTTGGCTACTCTCGGCCTAGTATCCGGATTCTGACGTGGACGGTACTGTTCATCATCGGCTTCGATTTTTTCATTTTTTTTTATTTTGTGATTTTGACTTGTTTTATTAGATCGACGTGAACTGATCCGTTAGTCCTGGCGAGAGCTGGGCAGGCAGTCCGCTAACCCCTTTGGTTCGCCTTAGGGGAAGGTGGGGCTGTTACAACCCACTTCTTCCTCTTCAGTTTCCTCATTATCCTCTTCGGTTATTGGAGCCTTTCCTTTGTCTTGTGGCTGAGAACTGGAAGCACGAGCCTCTGGAGTAGTTTCAGTACGAGGAATTTGCTCAGTTGGCTCAGTTCTTGGCTCTTTCTGATGAACATTCTCATTGTCTTCAGGAATAAGAGGCACAAGCAAGTTCCTTTTGTCAACGAAGGTGTCTTGTTGGCCTAGTGACATGGTCATCATCAAACCATCTTCTAGAAGTAGGATGTGTTGTTTGAGATCCTCTAGCAAGGAAATGACCTCATACATGTTTGGTTTTAGATCTGAGCGGGTGTTAGGTGGGTGGAGGTAGTAAGTGGAGCACTACAGTGGTTTTACTACGTGGGTTGACGGAGGATCAACCCCAGATGGCTCAAATTGATCGATACGTGGAAATAGCTCCTGAGAGATCCTGTATCCTCCTTGTGTGTTAAATTCCTATTTGTGCACTTAAATGAAATGTTATATTTAAAAGTTGTTTAAAGCATGTTATTTGATTGATTGGTATTATTTGCTTGCCTGTTTATTTTTTTGATCTCACTGAGAGTTCGCTCATCCCATTAAGTTTGTTTTCTTTAACAGACTTTAGAGGTGGACTGGTAGTTCTAGACTAGCGACTTGGTGGATGCTAGTATACCTTTTGTATGAACTTTTAATGGCTCTTTAAGTGTAATTTTATTATTGTTGGTGGGTGGATTGTTGTGACAGCCCCACCTTACCCTAAGGCAAACCAAAGGGTTCGGCGGACCGCCTGCCCAGCTCTCGCCAGGACTAACGGTTCGGTATAGCTCAATTTGGCAGCCATTTGTCAAATCCAGTCCAAAAGTATTTATTTTCCTGTAAGGAAAACAAAAAGGAACAGAAAGGGGTGAGCTTGCGCTCAATGAGGTACCAAACATATAGCAGAAAATCATGGCATTTCACACTTAACAAATCAGATACACATGCCAGATGTAAAGTAAAGTAACTAATGATTCACATAGGAAGGATACAGGTGGCTCTCAGGAGCCAGCTTTCCAGCGCAGTACTTGATCCAAGCCGGTTGACTCTCCGTCAACGTATATAGAACCAACGTCCGTAGACCCCACTTTACACCGAATCCCGTTCACCAAACACCCCTTTACCGGGCCCGCTCACCGCAAACGAACAGAAATGGTAATACTCGAGTATACCGGAATCAAGGTCTCAATACCCAAAGATCCCAAAACAGACTACCGTGGTTCGTTATCTAATCGTCCAGGCCCTTGCCGGCCCGACTCGAATAACTTAGCCACAGGATTTGAGCTCATAGGTCACAGAAATCCGAACAGATGCAGACACAGATAACAGATTCAAATTTTGCATAGTAAATTGGCATATGAACAGACAAGAGAACGAGTGTGATAAAGTACACCCTCGTCTCAAACAAATTAAACAGATTGCAGAGCAGAAATCAAGTTAAACAGCAATGGAAGGGAGTGGTACACTCACCGATTCAAGTACAGATACCTCAAAAGTTTTCACTTCGGATTGGCTTTAATCGCCAAGAAAGCCTAAAATAATCAAAATAAACCAATTGAAGGTTTCATTTCCAAAATCGAGTGAACGGAATGCACAAGTGAGGCTCGACTACACGTCGTACGCCTTGCCAAATAAATAGTAATGAAAGGGTGGAAAACATGATTTTCTTGGAAACGAAAAGGTAACATGAAGACCTAAGCGCAAACAACCCAAAAGCCCTTCGCTCAAATCACAAGTAAATCCAACTAGCCTTTAAGTAAAATTTCGGCAGCATATCCCTTGTGTTTACCTATTTTCCAGCCATCATGGCTTCATTAATTCCTCAAATCAGTCTCAACATCTCACACAAAATTCATCTCATTTTCCAAAAGCCGTTCACTAGGCTCAAAGTAGTACAAGTACAAAAGTTAGCTAGGAAATGACCGGAATGAAAACAATCCCTAAAACATGCAAACAAATACAAGGAGACTCGATAACGAGTCATAAACCAATGCCAAATATGACCCCAATAGGGTTCCATAAACATATACAAACATTAAAGAAACCAGAAAATTCGAACATGCAATTAACTTTGGCCCTGAAAAAAAAATAGGTTTTGACTTTACTTTGCGGTAATAGCACCAAATGCACTACGATTATCGGATGAGGGTGAAAGACCCACCATTTCGAACCTAAAAGACAGGGCTACAACTTCATAGAAGGTCACTCAACCCATTTTTGAGTGCAAACAGGTCAAAAATGCAAGATACTTCATCAACAACGTAAAACAGATTCACCAAAACGCATTCTAGCGGAAACATCATAACTCAGGCTGGTTAAAGTCCAAATCCTGAAATTCCAAAACCAGCTGAAAGCTAAGAAACAGGGGTAAATTTCATCAGAAGGCCTCAACAACCAATTCGGAAGCAATTCCAGCCAAAACAACCAATTACAGTCGCAAATCCCAATTTCGGGTAAAACCAGAACAGCAATAGTAATTTCGACTTTTCTCACTCTACGCTACTCCGATTGACCTGAAATTTTGTAGGCACCTCTAAAATGTCATTCCCTACAACTTTAATGTTTTAATCCAAGGCCAATTCGGCCTCTATCTAGGACCAAAAATTTCGGACAGAATGAAGAACCAAGAACCCTAATTTTCCAGAATTTCTTCCAAAACAGAAATTGATTGCAATTGTCCACTTTTTCCACCTTCTAGATGCCTTATATACCATTTCCAATCATCATATATAGCCACACAATCATGTTCATATTAAAACAGAAAAATCCCCAAAAATAATAAAAGTTCATCAATTCAACCACAACTCAAGATATAACCCATAAATTTGCATCTTATACAACCACTAAGCATGATTTAAGCATCAAATAAGGGAGGAGGGTGGTTCTTCATGACTTACCTTTAAAACAAGAGAGAGAGAGCTATGGGTCACCTCAACCTTCCAAATAACTTCACCAATCACCTCAAAATCACTAAGTGAAGAGGTTTTATGGAACAAAAGTAAGACTAAGTAGTTGTTTTGATGATTTGGAGCAAGATGAAATCAAGAACTTGGAGAGTTTTTTTTCTTCTTCTTGTCAAGAGAGGTTCGGCCACAAGCTTGGAAGAAATGGAAGATTTTTAGTCAATTTTTGGGTTTATGTAATAAATGGTAAAAGGATAAATAGTAAGTCAAATTGAAGATGGAATCTCTAAGTGACACATGTCACTTTCATTAATTACTTGCCTAACTTTTGTCTCTCTCACACCAACCACTTGGTAACCTCTAAATATCTCATAACACCCGATAAAATAATTCCAGTATCCAAAACTTAACCTAGTTGGCCGAAATTTTCTGAACTTTTCGCACTAGTGGGTCACACGTCAGGTATACGTTCTTAATTTCTCAAAATCTATTCGATACTAGCAAAATCATCTAAAAACTATATCTGCTCCTTAAAATTATATAAAACAATTTTCTAATCACGAAAATGCAGAAAACAAGCCATGAAAAATTCTAAAACCTAGAAAATGAAAATTACGGGTTCTCACAATTGTAATCATAACTTTTAGCTTTGAAGCCATGGTTTGTATATTCGAAATACTTTTATTTAAGTCGATGGTGGTTCCATGGCTCTATATTAAGCTTGAACGAGTGCGTGAGTCCTGACGAGAGTTGGGCAGGCGTCCCGCTGATACCCTAGGGATCGCTTTAGGGAGAGGTGGGGGCGTCACATAATATGCTTGTTCAATTTCCAGAAATGGCTATATAGACAATTATTTTGTATGTAGAGGGACCAATCCTCCACGGACACGTGTTAGTCCTACTTGCCTGTTCGGTCAAACTGACTAGCCTGTTCAGAACTCAACCTTAGAGCCTTCCTGGGCCCAAACTAGTTAGGAGTTCCTAATCAATCAGGATAAGGCCGTAGTTGGAGTCCAAAAGGGACTCCATGTGACGCCCCGTATGATGGAGGGTTTTCATTTTATATATATCGTTGTTGTTCGAGCGGAGTGGCACAGCTTTTCAACTCGGAAAAGAAAAGAAAAATTTTGCAAAAACACAGGGGCCGAATCCGGCCGGAAATCCGGCCAGTTTCTGTCCGGATACCTGGCCGGATTGCCTTGCAATTTTGAAAAAAAAGTCGACTTAGCCTCTGCCTTGAATCCGGCCGGAAATCCGGCCAGATTCCGGCCGGATTCTGACGTGGTAGCTTCGGTTGCCAAGTTTGACCGACTGTTTCCTGCCTTTTTATCTCAGTTTTTCACCCAAAATATCTTCATTTCTTCCCTGGCTCAACCGAGCTTCCTAAGAGAGAAAAGCTCTCAAGTTTTCCTAGTTTCAATCTTCACCAAATCTTGCGATTTCACCGATGGTTTCGGAAAATATTTCATACAAGGGTTCACTATGGTGGTTTAAAGCTTTTGATGGCTTGCTTTTGGATGGGAAGCTCTAAGTGGATAGCTTTCTTGATTTTAAGGTAAGTTGGATAAACAAGTTCCATTTTGTTCTAATATTGGTTAATTGGTGGTTTGTGGTGATTAAATGTGTTGTATTGTGGAGTATTATATGGGTTGAAGGAGTTTATGGTAATTTTCTGATTTATTGGATCTTTTTCCGATTTTATATGATTATGCTTCATTGGTCTTGAATTGAGAACTTATGATGGTGTTAAATGAAGCTATTGGGCGTTAAATGCACTTGTTTGCGGAAAATTTCAGGGTTGTGCGGAAATTCCGGTTTCTAGGATTTTATTTGTGACAGCCCCACCTTCCCCTAAGGCGAACCAAAGGGGTTAGTGGACTGCCTGCCCAACTCTCGCCAGGACTAACGAGCAGTAACACGCGATCTAAAACGTTTCGGGAAAGTAAAAGCGCGCTCGAACAAGCCACAAGAACCAAAATAACAAAATAAAAAAAAAACGAAAACGATGAATAGTGCCTGGAATAGTAGAATCCGAAATCCCACCAAATATTAGTACATTGCAATTCAACATTTACAACCAAATTGGCATGTCAAAAACTATTCATCATGGATATACACGTTCGGATTGCCAATCAAAAGTCATTGAACCCAATACACATTAGGGTTTCATTCAAAGAGCTAAACAAAAGACATTTACACTAGCTCAACTTGGCAATCGACTATCCAATCCAATCCCAAAAGTAATTATATCCCTGTAAGGAAAACAAATGGAACGGAATGAGCTTAAGCCCAGTGATATACTACCACATAAGCAACAAAGATCACTTAAGCATAACCTTTCATTTCAAGTACACAACTAAGGAATAAAACAAATCAGTAAAAAGGATACGGACGGCTCTCAAGAGCCCATTTCCACGCTTACATTCTTGATCCAACCTCATTGACCCTCCGTCAATGTTTAAGAATACCCGACCGTAGACCTCACTTCACTTCCATTCCTTCCACCCAACATACCCCAACCGGGCCCGCACTCCAAGCAGTAGCTTTAGGTGATACTCGAGTACACCGGAACCAAGGGTCTCATTACCACAAGATTCCCATTTCAGTCCCCGTGGCTAGTCAATTGTCACGACCAAGCCTTCGCTGGCTCGATTCAAGTGACTACCAACGGGGTCGAGCTCAGTAATACAGTAGGGCCGTTGGATACTCGTCCAACCGACACCCAAACAGTTTCCCATGAATGGAATCCAATAACTCATATAGCAAGTACAGTAATACAGTGAAACGGTAAACAGTCATTCACAGGAATAAAAGGAATGAGGGCGGTCAAGTACACCCTCACCCTAATCATTTCCAATAGCCAAACAAGCCTTCAAGGCATCACAATCACATATAGCAAAGCCACATTATAAACATCCAAGTGAGTAGTATACTCATCACTCAAGTAGGTGATGTTTCATGCACCGTCGTTAAAAGGACGTCGTGAACTCCCGTCACGTCCTAAAACATACAAACAAATACAATGAGACTCGATAACGAGTCATAAAGCCATGCCAATCACAACCCCAATAGGGTTTCATATGCATATATAAGCATTATAGCAAACCAGAAAATCAGGAAATGTAACTAACTTGTCCCTAACAACAAAAACAGTTTTGTCCTCATTATGCGGTAATGGCACAAATTGTGCTACGCTTATCGGATGAGGGTGCAAGACCCACCATCTCGAAGCTAAAAGACAGGGATACAACAATGTAGAAGGCCACTCAGTCCAAATCCTAGCACAACTAGGTCAAATATGCAAAATACCAAACCAGAACCTTAATTGCAGGTTTACAAATTACACTATGCTGTAATTAGTCCAACTCAGTCTGTACAAGTCCTAATTCATTGATTCCAAAGGCATACGGTAGCTAAGACATCAAGCTACATTTCATCAGAAGACCTCAACAACCAAATCCAAAGCAATTCCAGTCAAAACAGCCGATTACAGGCGCAGTTCGGCCATCCTGATGAACCCAGAATAGCAATAGTAATTTCGACATTTCTCACTCTACACTACTCCAAATAACCTGAAATTTTACAGGCACCTCAAACACATCAATATATACAACTTTCATGTTTTAAGAAAAGGCCAATTCGGCCTCTAACCATGAGATATAAAACCAGCCAGAATTGGGGATATAAAACCCTAACTTTCTCAAATTCCTTCCAAATCCAAAATTGGTTACAATTATCTATCATATACACCTACTAGAGTCATTAAACATCAATTCCCATCATCAAGGATAGCCACAACATCACATTCATATGAAACCAGAAAATTCATCAATAAATTGAAAACTTCACCAATTCATCTCAAACCAAGAAATAAACCACAAATTTCAGCACTTTAGCTACCACTAAGCACAACTTAAGCTTCATTAGGTGTAGGAGGAAGTTCAATCACCACTTACCTAGAACACAAGAGAGGGAGAGTTGTAGGACACCTTAGCTTCCTTGGAAACTTCCACAAAATCACTTACTAGCACCAAATGGAGGGATTTTATGGAGTAGAAACAAATTTAAGCACTTGGTTTGGATGATTTGCACTAGATGGAGAGTTTTTCTTTGAAGAGTTTTTCTTTCTTCCTTGCTAGAGAGGGCCGGCCACAATGGTGAAGAAATGGTGATTTTTGTGGTAATTTTGAGATATTTAATCAATGGGTCAATTAAGTAAAAAAAATGAATAGTTGTCATCCACTCTTAAAGTGACACTTGTCACTTCATTTAAAGCATTTCTATCCTTTTGTTTCCTCTCACATCAATCACATCACATCCTCTACTTATCTCTTAACACCCGGTAAAGTTCAACCAGTATCCGAAACTTAACCTTATTGGCCGAATTTTTTCGAACTTTTCACACTAGTGGGTCCCACGTCCATTATATATTCTTAATTTTTCAAAAACTATCCAATACTAGAAAAATCATCTAAAAACTATAATTACTCATAAAATCCACCAAGAAAATTTTCCTAAGCCAGAAAATGCAGAAAACATGCAATTAAAGGGGAAAAACCCTAGGAAAATTATTAGGGAAAATACGGGTTCTCACACTCTCTCCCCCTTAAAAGAATTTCGTCCTCGAAATTTCTCACCTTAACTCCCCAAAAGGTTTGGATACTTCTTTCGCATTTCTTCTTCCACTTCCCAAGTAGCTTCCTCTATCCCATGGTTTCTCCATAGCACTTTTACTAACGGAATCTGCTTATTTCTGAGCTCTTTGACTTTCCGGTCAAGCACTTGGACAGGTTTCTCTTCGTAGGCAAGCGATTTGTCCACTTCGATCTCCTCCGGTTGTAAGACATGGGATGGGTCGGGATGATACTTCTTTAGCATCGAAACGTGAAACACATCGTGAATTCGAGAGAGACTGGATGGCAGTTCTAATCGATACGCGACCGCTCCTACCCTCTAGAGGATCTTGTAGGGTCCGACGTACCGCGGTTGGAGCTTCTTTCCTTTGCCCGCTGTGATACTTCGTAAGGGTGTGATCTTGAGGAACACATGGTCTCCAACTTCAAACTCCAAGTCCTTTCTTCGGTTATCCGCGTAGCTCTTTTGTCGACTCTGAGCTGTTTGAAGTCGTTGCCGTATCAACTTGACCTTCTCTTGAGCCTCTTCCATCCATGGAATAGTTGCCGGGTCTAGTGCTTTCTTTTCGCCAACTTCGTCCCAGTAAATCGGCGACCGGCACTTGCGTCCGTAGAGGGCTTCGTATGGAGCCATCTGAATCGACGAATGGAAGCTATTGTTGTACGCAAACTCTACTAAGGTCATGTGTTGACCCCAGTTGCCACCAAAATCCAGAATGCAAGTTCGTAACATGTCCTCGAGAGTCTGAATCGTCCGCTCTGACTGTCCATCCGTCTGAGGGTGATAGGTCGTGCTCAAATTGAGTTTTGTCCCCAGGGTTTCTTGAAACTTCTGCCAAAATCGAGATACGAACCATGGATCCCGGTTGGAGACGATGCTCACAGGAACACCATGTAACCTTACTATCTCGTCCATGTACAGTCGGGCCAACTTGTCCATGGAATACCTCATGTTCACCGGCAAGAAATAGGCTGACTTGGTTAAGCGATCAACGATCACCCAAACGGCATCGTGTCCCCTTTGCGTCCTTGGTAAACCGGAAACGAAGTCCATTGTGATATTTTCCCACTTCCACTCGGGTATCTCCAAGGGTTGTAACAGACCCGATGATTTTTGATGCTCTGCTTTCACCTGTTGACAAACGAGACATTTTTGCACGTACTGAGCGATTTCCCTCTTCATATTGTCCCACCAATAGGTTCTTTTCAGGTCCTGATACATCTTGCTGCTGCCCCGATGGATTGTATAATTGGACCGATGGGCTTCCTCCAGAATCTCCATTTTTAACGACTCCTCCTTCGGTACCACTATTCGGTTTCGATATTTCAAAATGCCCTCAGGACTCAAATTGAAGTCCGTTGTTTCTCTTTTCTCCACTTTCTCTCCCCACTTCCGTACCATCAAATCTTCGTTTTGTGCCTCTTTAATGCGTTCCAGTAGAGTGGAGGTCACCCTAACATTGCTAAATAGCACCTTATGGCTCCCAAGACAGGGTCTCCACTCACATACGGATTCTAATAAATCCCACTCTTTAATCATCAACCCTGCTACTTGCACCTTACGACTCAAGGCATCGGCTACCACATTTGCCTTTCCCGGATGGTAGTTGATTGTGCAGTCGTAGTCTTCCAAAAATTCCATCCATCGTCGTTGCCTCATGTTCAGTTCCTTCTGGGAGAAAAGGTACCTAAGACTCTTATGATCCGAGTACACTTCAAAGGTCACCCCGTATAGGTAATGCCTCCACTTTTTCAGAGCAAACACAACCGCGGCTAGTTCCAGATCGTGGGTCGGGTAATTCTGCTCGTGAAGCTTCAATTTCCTAGAGGCAAAAGAAATTACATTACGGTTCTGCATCAAAACACACCCTAGGCCTTCTCGCGACGCATCTGCATACACCGCGAACCCGTCCACTCCATTTGGCAAGACCAGTACTGGAGCCGTGGTCAATCTTCTCTTTAATTCCTGAAAACTTGTTTCGCATCGGGCGTTCCAAATAAATCGACCATGCTTCTTTGTCAAGTCAGTTAAAGGTCCTGCTAGTTTGGAGAAATCTTTAATGAAACGTCGGTAGTACCCAGCTAGCCCTAGAAAGCTACGAATTTCCGTGGGATTTTCTGGTCTCTTCCAATTTGTCACGGCCTCTACCTTTGTCGGGTCCACCGAAATACCTTCGTGGGAGATTACGTGCCCTAGGAATGCTACATTCTCCAACCAAAACTCGCATTTACTAAACTTGGCGTACAACTGATGTTCCCTTAACGTCTGCAACACCACTCTCAAATGCTCCTCATGCTCCTCGCGTGTCTTAGAGTAGACCAAAATGTCATCAATGAACACAACGACAAATCGGTCTAGATAGGGTTTGAAAACCCTATGCATTAGGTCCATAAAGGCGGCGGGAGCATTGGTCAGTCCAAAGGGCATAACGGCGAACTCGTAATGCCCATATCTCGAGTTGAAAGCAGTTTTCGGAATATCCTCCTTCCTAATTAACAACTGATAATATCCTTGTCGGAGGTCCAACTTTGAGAAGACCACTGCTCCTTGCAGCTGGTCGAACAACTCGTCGATGTGAGGCAGTGGATATTTATTCTTGATCGTAACATTGTTCAGGCCCCGGTAGTCAATACACGTCCTCAAGGTTCCGTCCTTTTTCTTCACAAATAGGACAGGAGCTCCCCAAGGAGACCCACTCTCATGAATGAATCCCCGCTCCAAAAGGTCTTGTAATTGCAACTTAAGCTCCTTAAGTTCTGCAGGCGCCATTCGGTAAGGGGTTTTTGAGATAGGTGAGGTTCCAGGTAACAGATCTATTTGGAATTCTATCTCCCGTTCTGGAGGTAAAGCTACTAACTCATCAGGGAATACATCCGGAAATTCCCTCACTACGGCCACGTCTTCCACTTTTAACTTATCTGTAGGGGTGTTAATCAAAAAGGCCAAAAATCCTTGCGCCCCTCTACTTATCAGTTTCCTAGCTCGAATGCCCGAAATTAAAGCAGATGAGGCTAACCTACCCCTTATATCCAACCTTAAGGTTGCCTCGCCAGGAATGCGAAATTCTACCACTTTCGTTTTACAATCCAGTTGGGCGTTATATTTGGCTAGCCAGTCCATACCCAGAATCACGTCATACCCCTTAATGGACAAGCTTATCAGGTCTCCTAAAAATCTCTTTTCACCTACCCATACATCACAATCCCTATAAACCATACTAGTCACCAAACGTTGATTCCCCGTGGGTGTACTAACTTCTAGGTCATATGGTAAACTAGCAGGTTTTATATCGATGCCACACATGAAATCAGGGTTAACAAACGAATGAGTGGCACCAGGATCAATTAAAACTTTGGCAAAGCGGTGGAAAATAGGGATCGTACCTTCTACGACCTCTGACGACTCTGGGACCTGATGGGGCTCTAAGGAATACACCCTAGCTGGCACTTTAGGTTTGGACCCATCTCCCTTTGCTGGTCCAGCATTAGTCCTCGGCGGGGGTTGGCTTCCCTTTCCATCTTGTTTCAGGACCGGGCAAGTAGCCAATTGGTGGTCCGCGCTTCCACATCGCAGACATTTACCCTGTTTCCTCCAGCAGTTGTCTTCGGTGTGGTTTGGCTTCCCGCAATGCCCGCAGGGACCGCGAGGTGCTGAAGCCGAGCCACTTTGAGCATTTCCCCTTGGTCCTCGCCCAGCTTGGCCACCCCTGAATGAAGTCCCTCTACCAGAACCAGATTATCGACCACCTCCCGTTCCTCGTCCAAATTTAGAGGGAGTGCTCTTCTCACCCTGTCCAGAACTACTCCCAGGAAAGCCACGCTTGTTCGCCTGGAAGTTCCGGACCTGCAACCGTGCACTTTCAACTCGTTGGGCCTTTTCTACAACCTCGCTAAACGCAGTGATTTGAGCCACCGCGAGGTCTTTCTGAATCTCAACATTCAAACCCTGAATAAAGCGCCTAATCCGTCGTTGTTCCGTCATGATTAACTCAGGCGCAAACTTGGACAGGCGGGTAAATTGACTCTCGTATTCCGCCACAGTTTGAGTCCCTTGGCGGAGCCTAATAAACTCGTCCTCCTTCCTCTCCTGGACTAGAGGAGGGAAAAACTTCGCATTAAACTCTCGAATGAAGTTCACCCAAGTCCTGGGCGTCTGCTCCCTATCCCATTTCTGTCGGATTACGTTCCACCAGGAACGGGCTGCCCCCTCAAGCTGGAACACGGCAAAAGTCACCTGCCGTTCGTCAGGGTAGTGTAGGGCTGCAAATATATCAACCATCTTTTCAAGCCATCTTTCGGCAACGTCCGGGTCGGGTCCCCCAACAAACTTCGGCGGGGCAAACTTTTGAAAACGTTCGAGAGCTCTATCTTCGCTCTCGACATGATGGCCAGGGTTTCTGGGGTTTCCAGGATTAGGGTTTGGGTTCTGGCCTTGTTGCTGCACTACTTGTGCTAGCAAGTTTGTCATTTGCTGCATAGCAGCAGCTATTTGCACATTAGGGTCTGCTTGGGGTTCAGGATTGGGTCCAGTCGAGGTTTCCCCCGTACCCCTAACCGGTGTGGGTTGTCTAGTTCCGCGCCCACGTCCCCGACTACTCCGTGTACCTTCCATAAGTTTACTTGGTCTAGGCAAGAATACTAAACCAAAGTAGTAACAAGGCATGTAAGTAACACTCAAAACTGTCACAATAACACATATTCATACATTCCAAACATGATCACAAACATATATATACAAGCCAAGCAAGCTCAGCTACACAAATATATACAATCAGTCGAGTCAAGTACAGGCAAGTCAGAAACAAACATAGACGATCCCCCGAGGATTGGCCTTATCAAAAGAGATTTACACGTAGCTAATCTAACAACCAAAACGATTAGCTAAGGCTCTATCCCTATCCCTATGTACATACAAAAACCACCAACTATCCCAAAAGAAGCCTAGAAGTCAAGGCCTAGTCAGTTGCCGGGGTCTGGGACCCAGGCGACGGGGTAGATTCCTCCCCAGCCTCGGCCTCCGCACACGAAGCCTCGTCACTATCCTCCTCAAGGCCGTCATCACAAAGATTAAGGATCGACTCAGCGCGACCCCTGACTTTGCGAGCTCGCTTAATCTCGTGCTCTCGTGCCTCCCTCAGTTGAGCGCAGAGGTCGTCAACCCTATTCTCGACCTCAAGCACGTCGTATTCTAGCTCTTTGATACGCGCCGCTTGCTTCTCGTTGGTCGCCCTATCCTGGGTCGCCTCGACCTCAAGTCGAGCATTCTCTCTGGCCAACACCTTACGCTCCTTGTTCAAAGCAAACACGAGAGCGTTCGGATAGGCATACTGCTGTTTACAAGCACACCGTCGGAGACGGTTAGACGGGCTCCAACGAATAACGGCCCCTCCTGGCCGTATCTGGTACGGGATCACTGGGAGTGCTTTGCGAGGTCTCACGCCCGAAGGACTAGCACTAGGTTCACCCTGTCCGGCCATCCTACACCACAAGAACAATTAACCATAAATATAAGCTTAAAGGCCATAAACAACAAATCCTAAGCAAGCATTCCTATAAAACACAGGCTAATTCAAACCTAGGCTCTGATACCACCTGTGACAGCCCCACCTTCCCCTAAGGTGAACCAAAGGGGTTAGCGGACTGCCTGCCCAGCTCTCGCCAGGACTAACGAGTAGTAACACGCGATCTAAAACGTTTCGGGAAAGTAAAAGCGCGCTCGAACAAGCAACAAGAACCAAAATAACAAAATAAAAAAAAAATGAAAACGATGAATAGTGCCTGGAATAGTAGAATCCGAAATCCCACCAAATATTAGTACATTACAATTCAACATTTACAACCAAATTGGCATGTCAAAAACTATTCATCATGGATATACACGTTCGGATTGCCAATCAAAAGTCATTGAACCCAATACACATTAGGGTTTCATTCAAAGAACTAAACAAAAGACATTTACACTAGCTCAACTTGGCAATCGACTATCCAATCCAATCCCAAAAGTAATTATATCCCTGTAAGGAAAACAAATGGAACGGAATGAGCTTAAGCCCAGTGATATACTACCACATAAGCAACAAAGATCACTTAAGCATAACCTTTCATTTCAAGTACACAACTAAGGAATAAAACAAATCAGTAAAAGGATACGGACGGCTCTCAAGAGCCCATTTCCACGCTTACATTCTTGATCCAACCTCATTGACCCTCCGTCAATGTTTAAGAATACCCGTCCGTAGACCTCACTTCACTTCCATTCCTTCCACCCAACATACCCCAACCGGGCCCGCACTCCAAGCAGTAGCTTTAGGTGATACTCGAGTACATCGGAACCAAGGGTCTCATTACCACAAGATTCTCATTTCAGTCCCCGTGGCTAGTCAATTGTCACGACCAAGCCTTCGCTGGCTCGATTCAAGTGACTACCAACGGGGTCGAGCTCAGTAATACAGTAGGGCCGTTGGATACTCGTCCAACCGACACCCAAACAGTTTCCCATGAATGGAATCCAATAACTCATATAGCAAGTACAGTAATACAGTGAAACGGTAAACAGTCATTCACAGGAATAAAAGGAATGAGGGCGGTCAAGTACACCCTCACCCTAATCATTTCCAATAGCCAAACAAGCCTTCAAGGCATCACAATCACATATAGCAAAGCCACATTATAAACATCCAAGTGAGTAGTATACTCATCACTCAAGTAGGTGATGTTTCATGCACCGTCGTTAAAAGGACGTCGTGAACTCCCGTCACGTCCTAAAACATACAAACAAATACAATGAGACTCGATAACGAGTCATAAAGCCATGCCAATCACAACCCCAATAGGGTTTCATATGCATATATAAGCATTATAGCAAACCAGAAAATCAGGAAATGTAACTAACTTGGCCCTAACAACAAAAACAGTTTTGTCCTCATTATGCGGTAATGGCACAAATTGCGCTACGCTTATCGGATGAGGGTACAAGACCCACCATCTCGAAGCTAAAAGACAGGGCTACAACAATGTAGAAGGCCACTCAGTCCAAATCCTAGCACAACTAGGTCAAATATGCAAAATACCAAACCAGAACCTTAATTACAGGTTTACAAATTACACTATGCTGTAATTAGTCCAACTCAGTCTGTACAAGTCCTAATTCATTGATTCCAAAGGCATGCGGTAGCTAAGACATCAAGCTACATTTAATCGGAAGACCTCAACAACCAAATCCAAAGCAATTCCAGTCAAAACAGCCGATTACAGGCGCAGTTCGGCCATCCTGATGAACCCAGAACAGCAATAGTAATTTCGACATTTCTCACTCTACACTACTCCAAATAACCTGAAATTTTACAGGAACCTCAAACACATCAATATATACAACTTTCATGTTTTAAGGAAAGGCCAATTCGGCCTCTAACCATGAGATATAAAACCGGCCAGAATTGGGGATATAAAACCCTAACTTTCTCAAATTCCTTCCAAATCCAAAATTGGTTACAATTATCTATCATATACACCTACTAGAGTCATTAAACATCAATTCCCATCATCAAGGATAGCCACAACATCACATTCATATGAAACAAGAAAATTCATCAATAAATTGAAAACTTCACCAATTCATCTCAAACCAAGAAATAAACCACAAATTTCAGCACTTTAGCTACCACTAAGCACAACTTAAGCTTCATTAGGTGTAGGAGGAAGTTCAATCACCACTTACCTAGAACACAAGAGAGGGAGAGTATTAGGACACCTTAGCTTCCTTGGACACTTCCACAAAATCACTTACTAGCACCAAATGGAGGGATTTTATGGAGTAGAAACAAATTTAAGCACTTGGTTTGGATGATTTGCACTAGATGGAGAGTTTTTCTTTGAAGAGTTTTTCTTTCTTCCTTGCTAGAGAGGGCCGGCCACAATGGTGAAGAAATGGTGATTTTTGTGGTAATTTTGAGATATTTAATCAATGGGTCAATTAAGTAAAAAAAATGAATAGTTGTCATCCACTCTTAAAGTGACACTTGTCACTTCATTTAAAGCATTTCTATCCTTTTGTTTCCTCTCACATCAATCACATCACATCCTCTACTTATCTCTTAACACCCGGTAAAGTTCAAC